>NW_027509322.1:0-2500 GCF_048541705.1 Temnothorax americanus
TTTGAAACGATCATCATCTTTGAGAAATTCTAACACCGCAAACATGTTAATTTGCGGCAAATTATTGCTATTTGCTTTCACGAAGCCTTGTTCACACATTCTCTGTTGAAATTCGGCTAAATGATCGAATTTATTATAAGTCGTTTCGGAGAGCTTATTTTGTACACATTGTATCCAGTCTTCGCGGCGTGACATGTAACATTGTGACGTCACGAGTCCGTACGCCAATCGCGTAGCGTTTCATGATCACGTGACAAAACTTGAATTTTTACGTCAATAAAATTATTAATAATAATTTACAGACTTACACAAAAAATTTTTTTTTATATTTTTGTGCTTTGGTGTTATTAATACACGTTTACATATAAAAAAATATATATATAATTTTTTTTTCAACAACTCAATTCGACGTGCTCGTAAGAGTCGATAATTGAATACCTTTGCCTCTACATTTTGCAAATTTCTTCTCGGAAATGGACGCATCAAATATGTTTTTAAAGGAAACCCTTCGTCACCGACAAGAGCAAATGGCTGCATACAATTAGTATGGGGCAAAAGACGAGCTTCCGGTAGACGTACGGTGTTTTGTTCCAATGCTTCCCGTAGTGCAGTTTTCGACCAAATTCGAGCGTCGTTCATAGAACCTAGCAACAAACTATTGTAATAAGCAATTCATATTTTGCGTTCGTTCAACTCTGGTATTTGTCACGTGTTCTATAACTGATCAGCACGTCAAGATGCGTGTGCTTTTGGGGAAAGTGGGGAACATACGCTTCACCGGTCTCACTCTCTGTAACGCTCTCGAACGACTCTGACGTTCTGTTCGCTCTTTGAATAAAGGCACGAGTTATATTATACTTGTCGCTCTATCTACCTACCTACCGTCTCATCACCATCCTGCCTGTATCGTCGGCTAATATTAAAAACATTTGGACATTTTGAAGGATATATTACATCATGTATCATTAATGTTAGAAATGATTAAAAATTGAAAATTATATTAAACGCATTAAATATATTATTAGTTTTTTTTAGTTTAATTGTATTTTTTCATAATTTTTTCACTGAGCTCTAAATCAATTTCATATTTTCAGTGTTTTTGACAATATTTCTTTTGATTTTCGTCGAGTTCTTCATTCTTAATGTTATTGTATTGAAAAGTTTCAACTTACCATAATCTCCAATGTCAACCCAGATAAAATTGTAATTAGCATCAACAATTGCCATTAAGACCAAGCTGAAAAAACCTTTGTAGTTGTGAAATGAACTACCGGAATAGGCTGGAGTCTGGATATGACAATGTTTCCCGTCAATTGCCCTTATACAATTGGAAAAATCCCATTTATCGTAAAATTCAGCAGCGATGCGTAACCATTCATCCTCACTTTGAGGACATTTGAGGTATCGAGGTTGCAGTATATCCCATATTGCTTTACACACTTCAGGAATGATGGCATATAGAGTTGACTTTCCAATGCGAAACCACAATGATATTGTTCGAACGCTGTCTCCGTGAGCAAGGAAGCTGCAATATTGAATGAATTATTTTAGGAATATAATTTAATTAATAATAAAATTTTGTTTTCAGAAAAATAAAAAACTATGTGTTACATTAGTATTATTTATTAAATATTATATGAAATGAGAGTAATTCTAACCTTAATGTTGCAGCAAGACGAATTTCAGTTAAAATCGGTTCTCTCTGGCTGGTTTTCTGTAATTTTGGCTTCAACAAATTGTGTAAATGATCAAATTGTTCTGCTGACATTCTTGTAAATTTGAACAATTCGTAATGATCATGTGTTTTAAAATACATAAATAAAGTTCGATAAGCACCATAACCTTCTCGAATCTCACGAGAGATATGGGGTTTTACCCACCACCGTCTTCGACGCTTGCTTTTCAAAAGAAGCAACTTTATTTTTATTATTCCAACATAAAGTAAAAATAGATTACAAATTGTCACAGTTTGCGAATCCATTCTTATTCAACTCTTATTCGACTTCTTATACGACTCTTCATACGTACACTTACGACAAAATGATTGTAGAACGCCAGTCGTGACTGTACCAACATACGATTACCAGCAACAACTTCCGACATCCGACAACGACTTACAACACCCATTGTAGACCGGGCCTAAGGCCGGGTCTACATACAAGTCGGAAGACACTTGTCGGACGTCGCTAGTCGTATGTCGTAACCGTTCGAAAACCCTGTCTATGCAATTAGTCGTCTGTCAGAGTCGTCTGTTGGCGCATGCGCACAACCTTGATTTTTACGTGTCGGCTACCGTGACGACCGGGAGTTGTTGTAAACTCGGAAATTGGTCAAGTCGCATGTTTTTACAGCAACTTTACGACAACGATATACATACAAGATGACGGAAGAAATTACGATAGATGAGGTCATTATTAATAATGTGCGAGATCACAAATTTGTTTATGACAAAATGGACGTTAATTATAAAAATGGTAATAAAAAAATGTATAGAAAATGA
>NW_027509322.1:5000-90522 GCF_048541705.1 Temnothorax americanus
TGTGCGTGTGTGTGTGTGTGTGCGTGTGCGTGTGCGTGTGCGTGTGCGTGTGCGTGTGTGTGTGTGTGTGTGTGTGCGTGTGTGTGTGTGTGTGTGTGTGTGTGTGTGTGTGTGTGTGTGTGTGTGTGTGTGTGTGTGTACGGATTTTTTGTACACGTATCTACTTCTACAATTTTTTAAATACCGGGTTGAAATTTTTTACACAAATAGAGTATCATAGAAAGTATGTTCTCCTCAATTTTGTATCATAGTTGTATTATAAACTATTTTACTTTATTCTTAAGACACAAGAATTGCTCATAAGAAAACCGTCAGAAGATTCGAGATTCCAATCAGTGCGCTTCCAGCAGGCTTGTTCCCAGCCAGTTGAGCCATCGAAAGAGCAAGAAGCTACTGTGGAAGAGAGATATCGCAGGAGATATGGAATTCTTCAAAAATTGATCATACTTGCGATGAATCACAAATGATGGGTAAAAATAAATATAAATAAATAAATAAATATAAATAAATTTATAAATAAATAAATAAATAAATAGCTAAGAATATATACTTCTACCCCCAGGTACAAATCCAGGGGTCGGGGGAGGGCGCGTTCCCCGCGGGGGGAACGCCATAAGAGATTGGCGAGGGGGGTCCGGGAGGAGCAGCTGGTGGGGGGGACGAGGAGTGGGGGAAATTCACTTCTGTACCCGGGTACTCTGGAGGGGGTCGGGGAAGGGGGATACCGCGTTATCGACGGTGCGCGAGGAGGAGCGTCGTCGATCGCGGCGAGGCGCGTACTGTCGCGTCGCCCGCTTTTCTCTGTCCTAACGGCCCGGACGTGGTTTTCCGGCCCCCCGTTTCCCAAACGGCGAAAATCGCGATTCCTCCTCCCGAAAGGGGGAGCGTCGATCGCGGCGTCGCGCGCTTCTTTGTCCCAACGGGCCGGATGCGGTTTTCCGGTGTATCGAGAGAGATAGAGAGAGACGAGACTACTCTCTTCGTTCACTCGATTTGTACTTTTTCACGAATATTTTTCAGCGCGCGTCCGAACTTGTTCAAGGTCGCTCTCGTCATTTCCTCCTTTTGTTTTTTCTTCGAACGACGCAGCGAGCGGTCGTCGTTTTTCCGGGGAAAGAGTTTATCTGGGTATGGAAAACCAACGTTGAGATAACGAACGCGTATAAAATGAGTTTTGCTCGCGACGGCGCGGCATACGGTGACGCGGATTGACAAATGTATCGTGAGAGAGTGGTGCGAACCGATCGGAACGGGAATAAGTTGTTTTTTAATGCGGCATGAGCGACGAGTACGTAGAACTTTGCAAACCAGTGTTTAATCTTAAAATTAGAAAACCGATTGTAAAAATAAGCGAACCGCTCGTGAGGAATTGTTGCAGATCGGATTCGTGGAGAGTCGACGTAACGAGATATCTGATCCGTCGCGAAATCGGAATCGCCGATCGCCAATCGAACTGGAGGTTTTTCTATTGCCAAATATATTTGAAAAGAATAGAGGACGGTATTTATACGTCTAATTGATTTAGACCCGACAGCGGTGATAATGTAGCAATAACAATGTGTGTACTCGCGAATGAACGATCACCGTTATTACTCGTCCGAGGAATCAGACGGCGAACTGCGCTGTTCCGCGTTCTCGTCGGATTCGGACGACGAATCGGTGAGACTCGAAACGTCGTTATCGTCAAACGCATGTGCGTTGGTGGTGGTGAAGGAGGACGTGCGATGGAATCTGGCGACTCATCATTTGCGGAGAGAGATCGGAGCGCGAACTGCGCGCGAGCGCGCGTGGATAGAGACGACGATGGTAAATTCCGCTAGGGCGCACGATTATACGCGTAAATTGCCGCTCAAGTATCATCATTATTATCAGACGGTGTTCGGAGGAAAGAAGCTACGTAGGATTTACACCTACGGGTCTCGTCGTCTTTTCGATCGAGTGAAATTCTGTGTTCCCGAGGGTGAAAGGCCCTTCTGGATAACATGCAGAAAGAGTGCGATGAATTGCTCGCCGCGGACGTCCGCGACGCGGACGGGTATCGCGCGTGGAGACGACGATGCGACGAGTGTCTCCAGCTCCTGCGGGAGAGCTGTCGAGTCGGACGCTCCGGAAGGCGAGGCAACACCGGAGCCGTGACCGCTCTGGTGGCTCGAATAGCGCGACTGGAAGGTTCGAGGGAGGATCTGCGTCGGCAATTCGAACGCGCCGTGGGTGCCGGTTTGGACGGTGAGAGTGCTGGTAGCAGCAGCAACGTCAGCGGAGGATTTTCGTGGGTCGAGATCGATACGGCGTTCCGAAGTCGCGTGCTCACCGGCGTTGCGACGAACTCGACGTACATCGAACCCGCGCGATTTTTCGAGGATGCAAAGGGCACCGTGCTCGAAAAAGTGCAGGACAATTTGAACAGACACACGTGCTTGAAGTTCAATGTCATGTTCAATGGAGAATTCGTAGCGAACGATAAGATCGACGTGAAGAGTATCGTTACGCGGAACGAACAGCTCTTCCAAGCGTCCGATCTGAGCGAGTGGTACGATAGGCGCGTGCGCGACGCAATTCTAGCAGGGTTGGACAAATTTCAGGAACGCGACAGCGGATGGGCGTTGTCTAGAATACTGAACCTAACGGTGAACGTGCGCGTGGGATGTTGGATGGAAATACCGCGAGGTATAAGACTTAAAAAGACGGTGGTGAACGTGCGATCGGAGAAGGACACGTGTTTCGCACGCGCGGTGGTCGCGGCTCTGTATCCCGCCGAGCGGAACGCGGAACGATGCGGCTCGTATCCCGATTACGCGACGGTGCTGAATCTCGACGGGATAAAGTTCCCCATAGATCTGAAACACATCGGAAAGCTGAGTCCGCATTTGTCGGCAAGTTGATGCCTTCACGATATAATAATTTTGTATAGCAACTTGCCAGCAACTTGTCGGTAACTTATGCTGCAGTCTAAAAACGTCTGATTTAAAATTCGAGCTGTTGCTGTCATGTTGCTGTAATAATTCATATAATCACACAATGCTGTCATATTGCTAGCAACGCAAAGTAAATTTGATCCCAGGTAGCAGAGTGACGTCAAATTACGTCATAAGACCGTCTTAATGACGTCTTAGACGTTATTCTACTACCTGGGATGCTGCTCTCTTGCCGATAAATTGCTGGCAATACATATATTGTTGTCTGCGTGTTGCTTCAAATATTAAATTACTCGAAACTAATTGAAGTAAATATATGGCAAGTTGCCAGCATCATAAACAATCACAGGTTTGCGCAATTTTACTCAGACACGCTTGGCTATCTGGGTGCTTTCTCATGTATGTTTTGCTAAATTTCAAGACTGCAAAGGCTGTCAAAGATATAGTTTTTTATTAAAGTTAAATAACAATCAAGAATTAAGTGCTAAAAATTTCTTAAATTTTTACCATGATTGAGAAGTTTATATTGGATTTGTATATTACACGCTGTACGACAAATTCACAATTTATTTTAATGGAAACACAAACATGATGTGTTATATTTGCATTTACATTGTTGAGTAAAAAATTGTATCTTGCAGTAAGTTACATGTAACTTAGTGTTCGCTGGAATATTACAATAGAACAAAACTGAAATTGATTTTGAAATAGCGTATAGAAAGGCTAAATTGTATATTCCTCGACTTTTAATAATCACAGTAATTGAATATTTATAGTTGTCTAATCGTTAATATGTGACAGATGGATAGTGGTGACAAATCTGTGGCCAATGGGAGCTCGACGATTATTTCTTTGTTGGGACGATCCGGTATTTCAGGCGAATTTTAGCATTATGATAAAACATCCTCAAAGTTACAAAATTTTGTCGAATATGCCAATTCAAGAAACATATAATACTTATGATACTGACATATGGACACTTTTTAAGAAAACTTTTCAAATACCCACTTATCATGTCTCAGCAGTATTGTTACCACATTTCTGTTCTATTAAAATACATGATATTCACAATTTAATTGTACTCAGATGGGAATTAATAACTCCTCACTTTCATTACATAAAATTTACATTTCTCTTTCTTGAAAAAATCACAAAATATTTCAAATCGCAAAAAATGTATTTGCAAAATTTAAAGCATTTACCGCATGTCGCAATACCTGGTTTTCAACATGATGCCGTTTCAAAGGGACTTATTTTTTATAGGTAATAATAAATATTGAATTTTTTCGCCTATTAGACAACGTCTAAGAAAAAAATTCATTGAACATAAAATACGCTATTTAGATCATAGTTTAAAAAAAAATTATCTCAAAATTTTATAATAATGATTTTAAACTAATAAAGTAAAAAAACACACAAACATTTGAATATCTCAAAAACCCCATTTTCTATTTTTTTTAAATTTATAGGGAATATTCTAGGGAGTATTAGAAGAATTTTAAGACTAGTTGGAAGTTGCGCAGAATTTTTGGGAATTTTTTATAAATTTTTTTGTGAGGCAGTAGTAATATTTGACTCACAAAAGTGTAGTTAAAAACGCGTTTCAGACAATTCTGAATCAATTTAGATATACTTTTTTACTAAAGCATGATGAAGATCTCGGCATAGTACACGACAATTGCGATGAATAGTGTGGGAAAGGCGAAAAAAATAGATTTATGAGGAAATTCAATAAGTACATTTGTTTAAGAACATATTATTTATAATTTTATTATTTTGTGCTCAGTATAATCAAATGTACTTATTGAATTAAACTTCCTCATAAATTTATTTTTTTCGCCTTTCTCACACTATTAAATAGTCTAATTCTCTTCTTGCGATATTTTCAAAGGTGAGGCACGTTTCCTTATGCAGTAATTGTAAAATCTTATTATCGCATGTAATTTTTGCTTCCTGTAGATATTTTTCAATTTGCTCGTGTCTTTAATGACTAATTTCCATGTCTTCCGGGAATAGTGCATTCTTCCAAGCTTCTCGTAATACATCCCTGGGTGATATTGGAATTGTTGGAGTTTATAATGTGGTTCCGTTTTTTCTGCATGGGCTAATGCTTGCCCTCTCCAGCACGCGAGTATTCTGTAACAGAGACATTCTGTTTCAGGGTGCATTTCTTTCTCTCTCTCCCCTTTTTTTATTCTTCTATAAAAAGTTTTAATTTGTTTACATGTAGGCGCATTATTTTTCTTCCTTTCTTTATAGTATAATTAACATCTGAATTCTTTTCGATAATTGTGTACGGTCCTGTCCATAGGGATTCAAGTTTCTTTGAACGTCTTCGTCGTAACGTTTCATCGTGCATGAGTACTCTGTCACCTACACGAAAACTGGTTTCTTTAGTCTTCGTATCATACTGTTTTTTTGCTTTTATCTTTTCCTCTTGTACGTGTTCCCTGGCAACTTTGTTGGTCGCTCTTAATCTTTCCCGTAACTCTTGTGCGTAATCATCATAGTTATACGTGAGTTTAGGTGGTTTTGTCAGTGCTGTCGGTAATTCAGCTTGGTGACCGTATACTAGCTCAAACGGTCGCTGTGTGCGGCGTTGTATTATATGCGAATATCGCAAACGGTATCCACTCATCCCAATCCGTTTGGTCCTCGTTTATGTAGTGTCGCAGGTATTCTGCTAATGTTCGGTGGGATCTTTCGAGTGCTCCGTTGCTTTCGGGATGATACGCGGTAGTTTGAATTTTGTTTATCTTCAAGAGTTTACAGGTGTTTTTGAATACCTCGCTCAAAAAATTCGTGCCTTGATCGGTCAGAATTTTTTCTGGAATTCCATGCTCTAAGACAATTTTTGTCACAAATTGCTTACTTACTGTACTTGCTTCTTGGTTTGGAATTGGTATTGCTTTACTATATTTCGTTAAGTTATCTTGAAATGTTAACAAGTATTTATTTCCATTCGTTGTAATCGTAAGTGGCCCTACAATATCCAAAGCACATTTCTCGAACGGCTTGGTAGGTGTGTCCGTAATTACCAACGGTACTTTATTTTTCTGCGATAACTTATTTTTTTGACATAGCTCGCATTTAGCTATATATTTTTCGACGTCTTTTGTCAATCCGCGCCAGTTATGATTTAACCGTATTCTATTTATTGTTCGTTCGGCGCCTTGGTGCCCTCCTGCAGGTGCATCATGATACTCATATAATATTTGTTTCTTTTCCTCTTCTGTATATATTTTTGCTTCATCTTCGTTGGCGTTGTCCTCGTTTATCGTGTGAATTTTCGGCTCTTCTTCTGAAGCAGCTTTGTCTCGTTTTACATTGCGACTCAGCGCATCGGCATTTACATTCGCCTTTCCGGCTTTGTGTATAATTTCGTAATTGTGTTCTTCCAGTTGTAATCTCCATCGAATCAATCTTGAGCCTGGATCGTTAACGTTAAATAACCATGTTAACGGCTTGTGATCGGTCACAATTTTAAATTTGGTACCATAGACGTATGGTCGGAAGTGTTTGGCCGCCCATACAATGGCTAACAACTCCTTCTCTGTGGTGTTGTAGTTTTGTTCTGCTCGTGATAGAATTCGGCTGGCATACGCTATTGGTTGGTCTTCACCTATCTTTCCTTGAGATAGTATGGCTCCGATGGCATAGTCGGATGCGTCAGTAGTTACAATAAACTCTTGCGTAAAATCTGGATACAAGCACAGGTGCCGTTGTTAGTTTTTTTTTTAAATTGTTGAAAGCATTTTCTTGCTCTGAAGTCCATTCAAATTTTTCCGTTTTCTTTGTTAACTTTGTTAACGGTTTGGCTATCTTCGAGAAATCTTTTATGAATCTTCTATAGTAACCGGCTAAGCCGATAAATGATTGCACGTTCTTAACTCTTTTTGGCGTAGGAAATTCTTTTATCGCTACTAGTTTTGACGGGTCTGGAGAAATTCCATTCTCCGATATAATGTGGCCTAGGTAGATCACTTCCTTGCGCAAGAATTCACACTTCTCCGGTTGTAATTTTAAACAGTTTTTTCGGAGTCTTTGTAGCACCTCTCTTAATCGTTTGTTGTGGTCCTCCAGGCTAGGTCCATACACTACTATGTCATCTAGATACACAAGACATTTAATTCCCTGTAGGCCAGTTAGTACAAAAGTCATTAACCGCTGGAACGTTGCGGGTGCGCTCTTTAGTCCAAACGGCATGCGATTAAATTCGTAGTGGCCGTAAGGTGTCGAAAATGCCGTCTTGTGTTTATCTCGTTCGGCCATCGGTATCTGGTGATACCCAGATGCCAGATCTAGCGTAGTAAAATACTTGGCGTTCTCCAACTGATTAAGTATATCAGTGATATTCGGCAGTGGGAATGAGTCGCCTATCGTTAGATCGTTTAGCTTCCGAAAGTCTACAACTACTCGGAGCCTTGGATTTCCGGCTGCGTCAGCTTTTTTAGGTACCACTAACAACGGTGCATTCCATTGGCTAGTACTGCTTTGAATTATTTTGTTTTCTAACATTTTTTGTACTTGCCGATTTACTTCCGCTTTATGCTTGTTTGGAAGTCGGTATGGTCTTACATTCACAGGCGCAGCATCAGCGCGTGTATTTATTTCATGTTTTACTGCTGCAGTACACGATAATGGCTCTCCTTCTAAGTGAAATAAATCGCCGTATTCTTCGCATATGTGTTGGAGCGATCGTTTTTCCTTGGCGTTTAAGTGCTGCGTACGCAATGCTAGTCAGATGCGTTCGTTTCGAGATACAGCAGGTTTAGTTTCTTTTCCCGTCATTGTTGCATGTATTTTCGTATGAGTATCTGTTTCTAGTTTTTCCAGCGTAACTTGTGGAATCGGTATTTCAATTCCCTCGTCTGTAGTATTTATTACGCTTACAATGCAAATATGATTCTCCGGTTTCACTAGGCAGTTTCCAATATAAACTCCTGGTTTCATCTGTCTTGCTTGTACGATACCTTCTTCATTCTTATCCGTAATTGCCTCTATTATAGTCTCGCTACGAGGCTTTAGTGTGACCTTTCCATACGAGTGCAATTTGAAAGTTTCTTCCTTTATTTTTAATTGCATTTGCTCGTAATTGCAAGATGCGGCGTGTTTCCGTAGGAAATCTATTCCTAGGATTCCATCGTATTCTATGGCCATGTCCTCTCCTACCACATAAAATGCGTGTTTAATTTTTAATTTATTTGTTTCAATGGTCGCATATACACTTTTCCGAGTGTGTGTATTTTGTGTCCCGTGATTCCGGTGAGAGCTGTGCGATCTTCATAGACTGGTGCGTCATCTTTTAACGCGTTTAGCTTTATTAATGAAATTGTTGAACCAGAGTCATATAGCATATTCGATGCTCCGGGTTTTACCTCTCGTATGGGTAACCTTGTTAATAACAGTTCTGGCTTCGTACGGGCGTGTGGCACACTTTTGATATGTGTAACCCGATATTCTGAGGCAGGTCGTGGTTGTTTTCCTCTCGCCTCCTCTTGCTCGTCTTCGCTGCTTGCAGAGTCAGCGTTCTTCCTGCGGTTCGGCACTTTCAATTGTTGCCTTTTTTCGTTTTCTCTAGATTTATTGGTGTTGGGGGTGTAGCTTCACCCTTTTAATGTCCAACACTCATCTCGGTTATGCCCCGATTTTTTGCAATAATTGCAATATTTCTGCAGTGCATTTATTTGTGCAAGTTTGCTAGGTTTAGGTAATTTCCTTGGCGTTTCCTTGGCTTCGGCATTCCCGTCCATAATAACCAGTTTTTCCACATTTAAAACATTGTACGCTCTGATTTTGGGGTTGTCTCGCATATTCTGGCTTATTTTTGTATGGCGAGGCGCCCGTTTTTGTCGCGGTCGGCCCTATGAGCTTTTCTTCCGCGCTCGCTCCCGTTATGGCTTCTTGTAACGTTGCATATCGTTGCAAACGTACTAGTATTTTTAATTCGTCGCGCAATCTTATTTGAAAGTTAATTAAAGCTTGTTTTTGTATCGTTTGCTGGATCGCGCGTTTAAACATACTGGAGTGATTTTCTCCTTCGATCATAGAGTCATATATCTTCATGGCTAATAGATCGACTCGTTGCCCAAAAGCATGCGCACTTACGTGTGGTTTTTGTTTGAGCGTATTAAATTCAATCTGCAAATGAGTGGTGCTCTGTTTGGCTTGATAGCAATCTTCTAATTGCTGCTTTAATTGAGCGAATGTTTGTATATCTCGCGTTTCAAAATCCTGCATTGCCTTTCCTTTTAGTTTTGTATATAAGATCGCTTGTACTAATGATTCTTCATCTGTAGGTCGTATATTATGTACCGCATATGTGCACGCGTTTATAAACTCTTGTAATTTCTGTCGCGATGTCCCATCAAACTCAGGGATCAAGCTATGGGCTTCTTTTAATGTTATGACGTTCGGTATGGAGCTACGCCGATTCCTTATATCGCGTTCCGTCCGTCCGTAATTTTCGTTCGAAATTCTTCCGTTTCCGATTCCCTCTTGGTCGTCGTTTCGTGCACTATTTTCTAGTGTTAGTAACCGCTCTCGTAATTCGCGCGTTTTGTCACGCATTTCATCTATACGTGATTCCTCTTGCATTTTCTGCATTTCCCGTAATAATTCGTATATTGCTTTTACGTCGTGCGTTTCCAAAGATAGAGGTGCGTACTGTGTGTTCGTTGGTGGCTGTGCCATTTCAATTTCCTTAATTTGCGCTGGTGGCTGATTTATGTGAGTGCGTTCTTCTAAGATAAAGTTTTCCGTTCGCGTGTCTTCGCCGTTTTCCTGATAATATTCGTTGGGGTCGAATATGTCGCTTTCGTACGAGGTTAACAAAAATTCTCGTCGCAAAGATACTCGGCTAGGAGTTCAGCTAACGTATGGTCTGCTTCTACGCGGTTTTTTGTCCGTCCGGTCAATGGGGTCGTTTGAGAATAAACTCTCGTCAAGATTACCAAACGGAAACTCGCGCTCGGTAATAACGTGCTCCGGTAACTTGGCTTCGCTGTCCGAGTGTCGCGTTTCTAATGCTACACGAACGTTATCTAAAGTCGCTTGTGTTGTCGCGCGCGGACTATTCACCCGTGGTGAAAATTCGTTGATTAACCACGACGCATTGGCTATCGGCGTTTGGGGAGGACTATTTTTTCCCGACATTCACGCGTAGTACAATTTTAAATTTTCTCGACTTACATTAGAAGTACAACTCGCATGGTCGCTCGCAGGCTCCGTTGTTTGCGGCTGGCCCTGGCGTGACGTAAGATGCTGGTTGTCGAACGTAGTTGCTGCTTCTCGTTGTTCGCTGCTTCTGCGTTGTCCGCTGCTTCTGCGTTGTCCGCTGGTTGGCGTCGTCCGCTGCTTTGGCGTCCTTGAGGATGCCTTGATCGATCCCTTTTGGCTCAGTACCGTTGTTGATACCTTGGTCGCTCTGTACCTTGGTTATTTCCGCCGGTCGATCTGATTCTTGGTCAATCCACAGATGTTCCACCGTACTTATTTCCTTCCTTGTTAGTCGTACTCAGCGTTAACTGGTAGACTTTATTTGCGTACCTTAGGCAGGCTTACTGTTGTCTTTCCTAGTTGTCCTGGTGCTTTGGTCAATCCCACCGCTGCCACCAAATTATGTTGTGCCGCGTCGCCGGTTGGTGACGGCTTACGGCAAAACGTTATTATTTTTGGGATCTTTTGACCTTACGAGTTGGAACTCGGTAGGCACAGGCGGGCAGACTAGGAAGAGCTCGGATTCGCAGGTGGAACAAGGTGTAGGCATTGTTAAATGAACTTTACTTCTTTTCACTTTATACTGAAGCTTTATTTCAGCGCCCCTTTTACACTCACTAACTTACACTTGTATTTGCTTTTCACAATTACTTTAACTCGCACGCGCTTCGTTATAATGTAAACTTTCGCGACACGACTTACGAGAACGGCACGGGCAGAGTTTCCGGTGTACTACTCTCCGTCGCGGCTTCTTCGACGGTCCTTTATATTGTTTTGATTTATGCCCTGTCGGCGCTTTTCTGCCGGGTTCGACGGTCCCCCGAATGAGGTCGGTCAGTGACCGAGCACATTCGCAATCTCGCTGTACTCCCGCGGTTCCGCAATTGTCGAAATGCGTTGTCGCACATTCCTATGCATCTCGCAATACTGACGCGGAAGTTTGATGAACTTCCGCGGTTCCACGAATGTCGAAATGCGTCGTCGCACATTCTTATGCATATCGCAATAGTTTGATTGACGTGGAAGCTTGATGAACTTCCGCGTCCGCGTCGGCGTAAATTGAGAAGCCTTTCGAAAGACCGTTCCCTCGAAGTCTTTCGAAAGACCATTCTAAAATTTTATGATAATATAATTTATTATAATATACTTCGATAATTACTTGTTGTAATTTTAGATTACAACAACCTGGATGTGATATAAAATTGCCCTATTTTGTCGTTAGTGATGAGGCTTTTCAGTTGCATAAAAATGTTATGCGTCCCTATTCTGGTCGATATTTAAGCGATAACAAAAGTATATTTAATTATCGTTTATCACGTGCAAGTCGAAAATATGCTTTTGGTATTCTAGTGTCAAGATGGCGAATACTTCGTCAAATTGTTCTCATCCATCAACTGTTGATCGATATCTTTTAGCATGCGTAAATTTACACAATTTTTTAATGACTGAAAACGCCAAAAAATTATCATGCGAACAAACATACTGCCCAATAACAAACTTTGTCGATCATGATAATGATATGGGAACAGTAATACCAGGAAGATGGAGAAATGAAAACGAAGGAATAAAACGTCTAAGGTCTTGCAGTGCACATAGGGTAACTCGCGAAGCATACGAGCAAAGAGATATTTTAATTGAATATTTGCTATCATCCGCAGGTGAAGTTACATGACAATATGAACGTATACATGTAGGATCTACGTATCATACGTTATACGAATAAATACTATATATTCAGTACAATTTTTAATTTTTTATTTCTGTATCAAAAGTACAAAAATATACATATTTATATGCTGAATTGGTATATAATTAATGTAAAACAAGTGGCAACAATGCATATAACTTAATATCACTTTTACTTTGGTTTTAACTCTCAGTTACCTTACGTTTTTACACCCCGATATTATCTCACCAGGGTCTCAGAGACCCATGCCGTTTTCTCCAGCTTGTATCTTCAAGACAAATATATCAATTTTAAGTTTTTTTTTTAATCGATGCGTCTTTTAAAGATCTACAAGACTGCCAGGTAGATTATTCTAAGTTAAAAAATATAAATGTTAGTGTTTTTCTAAAAAAGCGAAAAAATTTGCTTTTTTTTAAATTGACGTAATACTGACTAAAAAAATACAAGGGGTTTCTTATACATGATTTGAAAGGTCAAGAGTTGTATACTTTAAGAAGAAATTAGCGTCATAACAATTGGTTCCAAAAAGTATATTTTTTTGCAAAGTGAAGTTGCATAATTTTTGAAAAAAATCGATCAAATATTATTGTCTCTAAAAAACGGATTTTTTTTTTAAATCGTAAAACTTGCGACCTTGGGAATAAAATATAAACATGTAGGACAATAACAAAATATTTTTTAAAAAGTTTTATATGACTGATATAAAATGGCGGCTATGGAGAGGTTAAAATTCATGTTTTTTGTATAAAAAATTGGTAAAAATGTTTAATAAATGCAATAAAAATGCATGAAAAAATATTTTATTGATTAAAAATAAACACATGAAAAAAAATCAAACAAGCACAGTAACAACTGTGCCGCAATCAACACGTAGAACTACGTCTATTAGAATAGAACATATATGGAAGAGGCCGTGAACATCGAGTCTGTGTCCGACATCGTGCAAGAGAGAAACGTTAATTGTGCGAGAGAGAAAGGTAGTGAAGCCTAATCGTCCGCAAAGCGCATACGCAATAGGCATCCATTCATCCATTCATTCATTCATCCATTCATCCATTCATCCATTTATCTATTTATTCATTTATTTATTAAATCTATTCATCCAGTCACCCATTCATCCATTCATCCATCTATTCATTCATTTATTTATTAAATCCATTCATCTATTCACCCATTTATTCATTCACCATTCATCAATTCACCTATTCATCCATTCACCCATTCATCCATTCATCCATTCATTCATTCATTCATTCATTTATTTATTTATTAAATCCATTCACCCATTCATCCATTCACCCATTCATCCATTTATCCATTCATCCATTCATCCATTCATCCATTCATCCATTCATTCATTTATTTATTAAATCCATTAATTCATTTACCCATTTATCCATTCATCTATTCATCAATCCATTCATTCATTTATTTACTTATTAAATCCATTCACCCATTCATCCATTCATCCATTTATCCATTCATCCATTCATTCATTTATCCATTCATTTATTTATTTATTAAATCTATTCATCAATTCACACACACACACACACACACACACACACACACACACACCCATTCATCCATTCATTCATTTATTTATTTATTAAATCCATTCATCCATTCACCCATTTATTCATTCATCCATTCATCCATTCATCCATTCATTCATTTATTTATGTATTTATTAAATCCATTCATCAATTTATTTATTCATTCATTTATTTATGAAATTGCAAAAACCCTTAGCTTACATCGAGAGAGATCTTTCAAAAACTATATAATAAAGTATATTTTCCTTTAATACTTTTTGAGAACAAACCCATATCGAAAAATTAACCACGAAAACATTTAGCTTACATCGAGAGAGCTTTCAAAAACTATATAATAAAGTATATTTTTAAAAAATACTTTTCGAAAAAAAGAAAACGTTGCATGAAAACGTCGCATGAAAACGTTGCAAGAAAACGTTGCAGTCGTACCCCCATACCCCCCGAGAAAGACGTAGTTCTACGTCAAAATTATATTGCGACGCGCAAGTGCTATATCTTTTTGCGACATGTTCGTTACACATAGGATTGTACCACCTTGGCCGTGGACCGAGTGCGAGACCTTTGTCTCCATTTTTGTATAATAATAATAATAATAATAATAATAATCTTTATAATAAAAAAATAAAACAGTTTAACAGTTAAAAAAGTTTTGTAAATATTTACTAGAGTTTACCTGAGAATGTCGCAGTTGCCGTAAAATTAATAATCTCGACAAAACTTAAGTAACAAGTGGTAGACGTAATCTTTATCTATATCTCAAAAAGTCTAAAAAAAATCTAAGCAGTAGTATCTTTATTTTCGAAAAATTATAACCCAAGTGATACACATCACAAAATTATGTTACCTTATCAAAAAGAAGAGTCGCGCTTCAAGTGATCTATTACAATTACAAAAAAGAAATGATATCTCTTTAAATTACAGCGCCAATTACAGAGAGAACATATATATATATATATATATATATATATATATATATATAATTATAAAAATATATTTTTTACACACACGCATAGAATACATATAGAAATACATATAGAGATACATATAAAGATACATAATTATTTTAAAAATAAATGTTTACATGTCGCCACCCGTCTTGCCGCCCACCTCGCGACGCACTTCGCGACGCGCCTCGCCACCCGCCTCGCCATCCGCCACCCCGTCCGCCACGCCAACCGCCTCGCTACCCACCACCACGGCACTCGGCATTCTCGGCATTCTCGACAATTAGTCCAGTCAAATTAAACATTTGAGCTCGGAAGTGAAGCGGTATCAATGAAACCTTTTTAGGGTTATTGGGGGGATGTAGAAGAGCTTATTTCTGAGTTGTCGGGTTAATCGGATCAATAAGTTTTTAAGGGGGGAGGGGGAATAAAAAATTTTGTTTTTTCACAATAACTCGGCGAATTTTGACCGTACATAATTTACTAACCTCTCATTTTGTAGTTCTTTCAAAGCCCTACAATTCATTCCCTGAAGACCCTAATTTAAAATCAATATTTGTCGAGTTCTAGCGAGTCCCGAGCGCACTCGACTCGACACACGCCGTCGCATGGCCGATCGTCATCGCGGCGGCGCGCCGCCGCCGGCGACGATCGGCCACGCGTTAAAAGCGCGACTTCTAGAGGCTTCCCTGGGCTCAATTTTTAACGAATCTGAACGACTGACCCCTCGTTTTGTAGGTCTCTTTAAGCCCTACAACTTTATTAGTGGCGGCACATTTCTATCTATTAATGGAAACGAGATAAACGCAAAAAACCGCGACAAAATACATTTTCTCCCACTTTCACCGGCTAGAACTCGACAAATATTGATTTTAAGTTAGGATCTTCAGGAAATGAATTGTAGGGCTTTAAAAGAGCTACAAAATGAGGGGTTAGTAAATCATGTACGGTCAAAATTCGCCGAGTTGTTGCGAAAAAACAAAATTTTTTATTCCCCTCCCCCTCTTAAAAACCCATCGGTCCGTTTACCCGACAACTCAGAAATAAGCTCTTCTACATTCCCCCAACAACCCTAAAAAAGTTTCATTGATACCGCTTCACTTCCGAGCAAAAGCCTTTTTTTTGTCTAATTTGACTGGACTAAATCGCCGCTTTGCCACAGTCGCCATTCGCCGCTTCGCCCTCCGTTTCGCCCCCCGCTTCGCCTTCTGCCTCGCCATTCGCCTCTTCCTCGTGCTTTTGAATATTTAGATAAAACATATAAAAAATAAATAATACATTATCGTAATATATAAAGCGTCAAAAAGTGTCATGTCGAAAAATAATGTCATTTAGAGAGAAAATTTGAAATTTATTGAGATTCAATTATCAATTTTAAATTCTTAATAAATTTTCCAACATATTAGAACATACACTGTCTTTATTTTTAATTTTTAATTGAGATAAAAAAAAAGAGAAAGTATAATAACTTAGAATTTTTTTGATCTGACTATTTTTGCAATTATATGTATTTTAAAATATTATTAAAAAATGCCGTGATATACATATTGTTCTTTGCGAATCAAGTGCTAATAAAAATTATTTTCACATTCCTGTGATGAAAATAACATGCATTAAAAAAATTATAGAAGTATGTATAACTTACATTTTATTTCTTTCCTTCAAAAAACGTCCTCCTCTCTTTTTTTCTTTTTTTTTGTTTTCTTTCTCTTCGTCATCCTCTGTCTCTTCCTCTATTGCTTCATTTTCTTTCTCTACATCTTTTTCTATTTCCATGTGGTCTTGCTTTTGTCGCTGTTTCTTTTCCTTTATTTTTGCCTCGTCTGACCTATATCATAAATTTAACTTATGTGTCTTAATATAGTCTTAATATATCCCAGAGATAACACGCCTTATAATATAGATATTATATATAAAAGATATTATTTATTAAAAGATATAACATTTCTGTAAAGATTTCTTTTTCTTTCTTTTATATTATTCGATCCTCTCTAAACTGGGATTTATTTGGTCATGCAACAACAACATGTTAGTTCAGCGTTACAAAGTTAATATATAAGTTTTGTACAGAATCGATTTACTGAGAAAGTGCGTAATATGGATATGTGTAACGTGTAACGTGTACGTGTTCACAGTGCGTTAAACTTGGATTTGTAGATGTGTCAAAAAGATTATATAAATTTAACCTTCTTGCGAGAATATCTTTTAGATATGCGTGTTGTTTGGGATATTTTAACAAAAGGAAACAGCAAAATATCTTTTTACTTATATTCTTACGGCACAGCACGGCACACTCTTCTGTTTCCGCTGCGCAGCAATAACGACGAACGACGGATAACCGGGAAAACAGCAGACTGTAGTGCCTCGGCGCACCGAGCGATACCACCGATTGTTACTGATTGGCGATCGGCCCGCTCGACGCTCGGCCCTTCGGCTAGTCGGCTGCCTAGACAATAAAGAATAGACGATCGTCTATTCCACTTTCTCCTGTTGTACGATTCCATAACATCTTAAGCGATTCGAGCACCAATTTGCTTTACCATGTAATAGCAATGTATATATATATTACATATATAAGATTTATATTTTATATTTTGATACAATTAGTTGTAATTCTAATCTTGATAATAATCGCCAGTAATTGTCACTTATCTTTTGCTCTCTCGTGCTCAGTATTTGGAGTAGAATTTGTTTGCAATTTACTTGCAATTTTTGACCAAATTGTCGCGAGTATTTTTGAATTTTTTAATAATGTCTTGATACTTCGTATTATTATTCTTATGATTTCCACTGTATAAACTGATGATTTCATCGTTTTCCGCGACATGTATCTGTAAGATTGTAATATTTAAAACAATATTTGTAAATCTATAGATTATTATAGTTTCAGTGAATTAATTCTCAAACATTTCGTTTTTATACAATATGATATTATCATTATGTTATAAAAGATAAATTTGCAAAATTAAATAAATGTGAACCTGTGTTTTTTCTCCGTTGAATTGTCATTTGCAAATATATTTCAAATTCTCGCGTCAGAAATTTTTGAACACCCTTTGAAGATACGTCGAAAGTGAGCTTGATTGACACAAGGCGCATTAATTACATCCTTCATTAAAAATATGAGAATTATAATTTAAATATTTACTGCAAATAAATATAATATTAGCTAAAATAAAAAAAATATAAATAAATATTTAATATAACTTTGTTCTAAATGGAGGATTCATATTTTATATTTAATAAAACACACAATAAAAAATTAGACTATATTAAATATTAAATATATTTTAAATTTAAATAATTCTTTGAAATATATATAATTATTGTAAAAATATACGTATTGTATATTGTCACGACTTTTTCACTCCCGGACCGCTCCGGGACGTGTGCCGGATCAAAAGGAGTAAGGAGAGCGGAATGACGGGCCTCTCCGACGATTCCCTCGCACCTCCGACACTTCGCGAAACGAATTTACCGTTGGGCGCCAGACGCGTCAACGCGCGTCCGCAAAATCGCGAAAGAAAACCAACACGAGACGCAAAGCGAGACGTGCGGATGTGCGAGGAATCGGCTAGCTCGACCTAAGGGCTGGGGCGGGGGTGATGGAAGGCGGCGCGATATTCGGCGGGGTGACACGCCATAAATAAGTCCACGAACTCAAGCGATTAACAAATCAAAGTAACATTTATTCGATAGGAATTCGCGCGTGAAACAATAAAGGCTGATTCGGCTTCGGTCGGTCAGACAAATCATATAATCAGTCGCGCAAGCGTCAGAAATGAAACAAAAGAAATAATGATGGCGCGGACACCAGAATAAACGAAGTACTGCGCTATCGTCTAGTAACGCGCAGAAGGCGCTGCGATTATCTCCGAGAGATACAGTATGACCAAACTTACAAGTAATATAGAACATCGACGGTAAACACGGAATAATCACGGAAATAGAAAATAAGATCTCGCAGGAAAGATCGCGAAAAGACGATACCTCACGCGCGGATTGCGTGAACGCAACGCCGGGAGTTGCGCGAGAATTCTGTCGCCCATTTATCTTAAGCCTAACGCAAGTATGGATCGTGGCGTAAGCCACGTCCCAACGTAATGAGGACCGAACGCAACACAATAACGCGAGATTAATTTCGGCGCGATCGCGAGGAGACGCGGAATACTATAACAAACGCAAAAATACGGGCTTAATCTAACGCGAGAAATGACCAAGGGTAGCGCTAGTCATTCGGGCGAATACAATACACTGTCCTCAGTGATTTTCAAACGCGAAAATGAGACGCCGAGGCACTCGGCGTAGCGCGAAATACTGGAAGGGACGCGAGGAAAAATGTGCGGGATTACCGCGAGCAATAATAACACGCATTCACCGAACAACGCATCCGAACATAATTATCCTAACACGCACGATTCTCTGAGGCAATTAGCCCCTCACAGACGGCCGATTAACGCGAATGATGTGCCGACGCGGGCTACAATGCAACCTAAGTAATATTGGGTAATCCGATACGCCGTGAACACGGAAGGCGCGAGACACAATCACGAGCGCGGACATTATACGAAACGGACTCGCAGTAACGGATTTCGCCACAAATCTATCGCGATCTCCAGAGGCTCGCAATCGCGTCTTTATCTCAATTCCGCGGCCACAATACCATCCCGAGGCCCTTCGCTCTCGCTGTCGATCGCCATTCGATACGCGGTCTCAAGGGACCGTGCGCGTCGCGATGTTACAACGTTATCCCGGACGAGAGCGTGCACCGGAGGGCGGCGTCGTGGCTTTACATCCCGATATTAATTACTGCGGGCAACCTCACCGATGTGATGTCTCCTCGTAGGGCTCCTCGCCGTCACCTTGTACCGTCGCAGCGTAACCGATTTTCCCGACTCGGGGTGGCTATATCGCGTATCTTAAAGAGAACGTTCGCACTCATCGACGGACGACCAGAGAGTGTCTCTCTAGATTCGCTCGATAACGGAATCGATGCGGCACCCCCTTCCGTAGGGGCGTGCCAACCAATCGAGCAAGCTCGCGCAATATTCTAACGCAGGATCGTCGTAAGGTGGATCCTTCGGGGGCGCGCAACGGTCCCTCGGCGGCGTAGCGACTTCTTCAATTTGTCCCTGGGCAGCGGACTGGACTTCGTTCTGGCCGATGTGCCTCCGGTTGACCCGCGGGCCGGTATTTCGTGGAGGCAGCTTGCTGAAGCCGGGTTTTCCCCGGTACTTGGGGCCCCGCTATCTGCGGCCTTGTCCATCGCTGCCTCATTTGCCGCACGCTTGCCGCGTTGCTCTCGCCGCCCGTGATCCATGTAGCTTCCGCTCTCGCCACCCCTCCTCGGTCCTTGGTCCTCCCGGACCTCTCTCGTTATCGGTACTCCCTCGAAGACTCGCCGTGGTGTGGGTGAGGCGCCGCGCGCATTATAATTACACATGAAAATAAAAGAATAGTCAAAACGCGGAAACGATATCAATTTTTGGCCTCTGGAGATCTCGTCGTCGCCTCTCCGGCTCGTCCCTGGGCTCAAATTTCCACGCCTTGTGACGGCGGCGGGGCGCTGCCACGAAGCGGCGGGCCGCAACGTCACAATATATACATATCTATATTTTTTATATGTGTATATAGATATATATATTTTTTAAGGGAGTAGTATACTTCTATTTTTTTTAAAAATTCGATTTTCTAAAAACATCATTTTCGTGTACTATATATGTATATTTCAGATACTTTATTTCTTTGACCTCCTCTATTTCTTCCTTTCCCCACTTCCATTCCCTTTTCTTTCTTCTTCCCCTCGCTTTCTCAAACAATGTTATATTTTATTTCTCCGGACTCAAACTCAAACCCTTCCCTTCCAAATACCTCTTGAACCTCCTCATCATTTCCTTCAATTCCGCCTCTCTCGTCGCCATTAACATTACGTCATCTGCGTATGATATTGACCAAAATTTTTTTTTCCCTATCACAAGGCCTCCTGCTTGTCCTTTTTTCATTCCTTCCTCTACATCCATGAAGTATAAATTGAATAAATTCGGGCTCAACAGGCATTCTTGTTTTAGTCCCTTTTCTTTCCAAAATTCCTCTATCTTCTTATCTCTTATCTTCACTACTCCTTTTTTTGTTTCTTTGTATATGTCTCCATTATTCTTTGTCTCAAGTTATCTTCAATTCCTATCTTCTTCATTATTTTATTCAATTTCCTTTTATCCACTTTTTATCAAAACTGCTTTAAAGTCCACAAAGAATGCAAAAACCTTCCCACCTTTTTTACTCAGCTCCTTATTTGCTACATAATTTACCGTGTATATTGCATCCATCGTTCTTCTGTTTCTTCTAAACCCGAATTGCCCCTCCTTTAGCTTAGACTCCACTTTTTTCTCCAATCTCGCATTTAAGATACTTGCATATATTTTGTACGCCATATTCATTAGAGTAACTCCTCGGTAATTTTTTGGGTCGTTTCTCTCTCCTCTTTTATGAATTAGACTAAACATACCTTTATTCCAATCTCCTGGTATGCCCTCTCCTTTCCAGATTCTGTTGATTAACTTCAGGAATTCTTCACCTACATCCTTCTGCAAAAATCTCCACGCCTCGTTCTCAATCCCGTCCTCTTCTGTTGCCTTTCCCATCTTCAGTTTCTTTATTACTTCAATCACCTCTTCCCTCGATATTTCTTCAACTCCCTTTGTTACCTCCACTCTCGTGCCATCTTCTTCTCCCTCGTTTTCTATGTCTAGCACAACTCTTTCCTCTGTCCCTCCTAGCATTTCCATGAAGTGGTCTCTTTACTTGTTCATATGTATCTCCTCAATTATCCCCTCAGCTTTCTTTTTCCTGTATTTATTTATATACTTCCAAGCTTCTCCGCTTCGTTTTTTATGCTCCTTATCTTCTCTTCTTCCTCGTTTTCGTGCCTCTTTTTTTGCTCTTTACACCATTCCTTGTGCTCCTTTCTTTCCCACACATACTCTTCTTTTCCGATCTTTCCCTTCTTCCAGTCCCTCATCAATCTTCTCAATATTCTTTTCCTTTCCTTCCATTCTTTACTATACCATTCTTTTCTTCTTAATCTCCATGGTATTATTCTCTTCTTCTGCTTCGTGATAGCGCTCTTTACTTTTTCTTTCATCTTCTTCCAGATATCCTCTGTATTTATTTGTGTACTCGACCATCCTTCACATTTCTCATGATATTCTCTCCTCCCATCTTCTGTCCAGTCGCTTCTCTCTATTTCTATTTCTTTCTTCCTTTTCCCTATCTCCATCACCCGTGGTCCTGTCAACTCCACCTCCAGCGGTACATGATCCGATTCCGTTCTAATTCCATTATATTTATTTCTTCTCCTGCTCTGTCATTCCCTAAGACATAGTCTATAACCGATGATACCAAGTCTCCTATATAAGTCCATCCCTTTTCTCTTCCGAAACTCCCATTTAATATCGCCCATCCTCTTTCTTCTATTTTATCTATTAATATACGTCTCTCCCTATTTACCACTTTATCTACTGACTTTCTGGTCTCGCTTTTCTTTTTATTTTCTTCCTCCTCGTTTATCGGTTCTCCTCTGTTTCCCGTCCTCGCGTTGAAATCACCTCCTACTAGCACCCATTCTCCACCATCCTCTTCTCCCTTAGTGTTTCCATCGTATCTTCCATCTTCTGACTGTACAACGTGATTATTCTCCATCTGTTTCTATTATACTTTAATCTGCTTTCTACCACCTCGACGCTAATCTCCCTAACCTCTATAAGTTTCAAATTCTTGTTAACTGCTGTTATTATCCCTCCTTTTGCTCTTCCTTTCCTGTGTTCCCTTTTCGCTGGTACACAATTTCAAATAAATTTGCTGAACAATTTATTTTTAATCTTCCTCTATTTATTTTTCTCCATCCATGTTTATACTTGTCCTATCACGTGCTTTGGACTATGTAGATTCTTATAATACTCATAAGAGTTATGAGACAACTTTAAATAAAAGGGTAAGACATTTGTTAAATTATTTTAATAAAATATAGTGCGTTATTTGACGTATCTGGCTATTTATTAATTATATTACAACGTTTCGACCGGGAATTTTAGTCTTCTTCAGGTTCAATATTATAGACAAATTACAGAGTGACCATTGTGGAAGCAATAAGTCATATCTATAAACTAAAAATAATTACAATTGTAATATTGATTGAAGAATCCTATAAATCTTATATATCCTAAGAATCATATATATTTTTCTATTTCGTGCAAATAAAACATCCATGTCATGTTGGTCAATCAATAAATTAAATATCAATAAATTAATATAATTAATAAATAGTTAGTGTTCGGGCGTCGCTTTCCGACGGTCGCCCTGAATCTGGATTCCGCTCAGAGTTGAGCGAGAAGCGTGGGTAACGCGAGTCGTAAATTCGCGGGAGGAATGAGGATTAAAGCACTCGGAACACAGATTGCACAAAGAAATATATAGTCTTTATTTCAAGAACGGAAAAGACGCGAAGGGGAACAACGGATCGTGCGCCGCGGATTCGGAAATCTTCTGAGTCGTTTGTATTTTTCTGCCAGGTATCGCGAACGGAAATCTTGTCTCAGCTTCTCGCATCGAAGCCTCTCGCGGAGCTGAGATCTTGTACGCGCCGAACGGAAATCTTGAGCGCGCGGCAGAAGAACGATCGCGAGCGGAGCACGACCGGAAGTTTTCGGACCCCTCGCTAAGTAGTACACTTAATGAAGAAATATAAGTAACTTAGATCCGCACTTTGAGACGAAACGAGCGAGTAGCGATTCAAGCAGCGATTTAAGAGGGAGAGAGCCGTGCTGTCTTTAGACGAGGATTGATACGCGACGACTTTCGGCTATGAATTCTGGCCCACGACTTGAGGCTAGGAATCCTCAGCAACGACTGAATGTCCGGCGAGCGATTTCGCCGTTTACTCAAGAGGGTTGTTTTTCAGGAACGAACGCGCGATGAGAGCTGAATCGCTATTCGTCTGTATGGTCATATCACGCGTCACAAGCCGTTTCCGTGCTTCGACAAATAAGGGAGCACTCTCGTAACGCGTGATCACGATCGATGGGCTTTGAAGGCGCGGGGATCGCGGGGAACGTATGTTTCGCACAAGTTCAAAAGAGCTCGAACCACATAAACATCGGTATTTCTCGGTGTTAAATATAATAATGTTTTCGAGCCGATGTTTCGCGTAGGAAAGTTCGACGGATCTCGAACAGTTAGATACGTCAAATAACATATTTATTCTTACTATATTTTACTATATTTTATTTTTACTAATTTTATTGTAAATTATTTTAGTTACAAGTTTAAAATTATTTATATAAACCTTTTCTACTTTGTTTAGTGAATTAATTAATGAATTCCTTCTGTTCGATATCGTGGAGTCGCAATAGGGATCAGGACGGTGGCGGTGAGTCATCGAGACAAGATTTGATAACAAAACAATATATTCTGTGTCTAAATCACATACATTATATTTGCGTTGTCTTGGGCGGCGCCTTGAAGGCGCCTAATCAAAATATAAGTGCTGACGCACGGTTTCAAAATTTAATTTGGCGGATGGCCTTCTTTGCAAGGGGCTTGGAGGGGACCGAGTTATTGTTCAGGTCAAGTTTAGAGCCTGGAGTGAGAGGTGGCTTGTCCGTCGGGTGATCCGGTGGATCCACTGGCGATGAAAGAGCCAGGAAAGCTCGCGTGAGCGCTGTCTGACACGCCGTGTTTCGCGTCTCCTTGACGCGGATCAGGTGGAGGGCCGGTGGTCAAGAAATGCGGCAATCTCGCTTCCGGAGGGTCAGTCCCGCGGGCCTGGTGCAACGCACCTCCGGGAGCTCCAGTGGAACGAGCTTCCACGGACGTATCGCCTGTCCCTTGTCAAGCTCCTTTCTCGTCACTTGCCGCTCCTGCGGCACTGGCTGGTTGGATAAGCGAGGTTTCGCAAGGGCCGGTGTCTCCTGGTGCCGCTCCTGCGACACCGGTTTAGCGGGCTCCGCCCCCTTTGCGTGCCGCTCCTGAGCTGCTGGCGGGTAGGAGAGACGCTTCCTTCGTCTCTGGCTCCGCGTCCTGGTTCGGCACCTCTTCCTCCTGGTCGCTGTTGGAGTGGGGCCACTCCGCGCCTCCGCTTCCACAGTGCCGGGCCCGGAAGGGGCGTCCGGCTTGGAGGGGGCCGCGGTCTCCACGATGGCTCCACAGGAGTGTAATGAGCGGAAGAGAAGTCTTTCTACGCTCGACTACTACTGCGCGGAGGAGAGGGAATCTTACTCGACGCGACAAAATAATTATATTTCGACTTTCTCAACGCTTCCTCGATACGAAATCGTAGAGTATAGCGGTAGGATTTGCGCGCGCTCGCGCGCGCGCAATGCTGGTCTGTGCGCAGCTTGCCTTAAATTGCTACTCGAGCGTATTTTAAACGCGAGTAAGTGTATGTGAGCCGGCGACGCGCCGCGGCGAGCCGCGAAATCTGATAAGCGCGTGCTGGCCGGGCGCGCATTCGTCAGGCTCGCGCGGCACATGTTCGACTTCTCGAACACCTTCAGATTTGTTATTTTTAAGATATCTATTTAAAATATATATTTTGAACAGACACATATTTAGGAGAAAATATATCAGTGGGATCTATTGTCTTGGCAAATGACCAAAATGCAAAGGAAGCCTTCTTTATTTTTTAATGATGTGTTGGTTTATATTTAGCCACCCAACATTCTGAAAAATAGATGTTTTGATAAAAGTAGAACACGTTATAAGTCATTCAGTGGCACAGTTGAAGTACTTAGTCCACGAAAACTGTCTTTAGCATTAAGTAAGCACAATTTTTTTTTATACAATTTTCCACTTATGTTTTAATAGTTTCGTGGATTTTTTGTAGGTTTGTATAATGATTACCTAATTTAATTAAAAATGAAAGATGATATACGATTTAAATGTTTGAATGATTAATTTAAAATAATTTGTACAAAAATAAGATGTATGAATAAAATATAAGGATCAAAGGGAGAAAGAGATGGCAAATAAAAGAAGAATTGAAACGAGCAATTAAAATAACCTGCAGTTCTTACTGTTCCTAATTTACGTACATACCAGTACCTACAAGTTTATATGTTTGTTTTTAAAGATAATAAAATGCATTACGTTTTGTTTTTAAATAATGTAGTTTATTTGGATTTTTTATATATTTTGTATACATCTTGTATGTGCATATGCTATACTACTAAAATAATACTACTAATGGACCAAAGAACAAAAATTGAAATTGTGTGTGTGTGTGTTCCGCCAAAAATATTTAAGAAATATATTTTAATAAATATATGCACTTAATTTATGCTCTATTTTTTAGATTTCACATTTTCCCTCACTTTAAAAGATTAAAATTTTTAAACTAAACTTTTTTAGTGAGAAATTTAATGAGAATTTTTATGAGAAATTTTGCAATAATCATATTTGATTTCCCATAACAGTTCTTATTCCATTATTTATAGAGTTTTCAATTGTAATCTCAATAAAATTTTTTCATTAGAGTTGATCGGTTGAGCGGTTATTGAGATCTAATAATCTCGGATACTTGCAATTAACTCTCGTACTTGCGTAAAGATACACGGGACGGTTTCGCGCTGCGCGTGTACTTGACGTGAGACACTACCGTATCTCTTAATTTTTTAGTGCTTTAAAAATTATGTTAGACAAAAAATTATCATATTACAAGAATGATTATTCATTTCTTTAGATTTATCTATTTTTTCGTTACATTGTAAGCTACATAATGACAGTATAACAATTTATGTAATATTTTTCAAGTACACCAACCCTCTCCAATTCGCAAAGTACAGCAAAGGCAATGGGTACCATCATAGCGGTGGCTGCCGCATTCGCAATCCACATGGATATGAAAGTGGTTACAGTGCAAAAACCACCGAGCAGCTTCGCGTGGCTGCACCCAAGTATTTTCATTACGATTAATGCGATCCGCAGATGTAAGTTGCAATGCTCAGTAGCAATAGCAAGTATTAGACCACTAATAAAGACCATGATGGTATCATTCATATAGCAAGTGCATGTCTCCCGAGTGCTAAAGATACCGAATAGCGGAAACAACACTACGGGTATTAACGATGTGATTCCTATCGGTAAACATTCTGTCACCCAGTATCCAGCTACTAGCAGCACAATGTAGGCACATCTAACTTCCTGTGCAATAAAGATTTAATAATACAACCAAAATATTTTAACATCATTAAATTAATTATATTTCATTAATATATAGAATGACATATAAAGATAATATACCACACATTCCAGAAATATTCTAACAAAAATATTAACAAAAGGAGTACCAGATATGACTTACTCTGTTTTCATTGAATTTAATATGATTGTAGTACTATCTCTCGCTAATCTATGGTAAATTCATTCAATGAAATAATTCTCAAGTATTTGCGAAAAAAATGAATTTAAATGAGCTTTCCGCATGTTCCTTATACGTACCTACTGTATTATATCATTAAGTTTTCAACTAAATGGCGACTGAATAACAATGTTCGACACCTGCTTTGAGATTCTATAAGTCATTTGTGGTAGATTTTGTAGCGCTGATTACGAATCTGTACTCACGCCAAGTTTTTGAGAAAATCTCTGTCAAAGTTGCTAAAATAGACGTTTTTTATACTTTTACGTGAGTTATATCATTTGATAGAACATGCTATAGAAAGAAGCGACAACTCAAAATGAAGCTTAAGACTTGTACATTATGATAAAAAATGTCAGAAGTCCCAGGCAGGAAAATTTTTCCTAAAAAGAGAAGGTCGAAACATCATTTATTTCAGTATTTTCCAGTCATACGTCTCCAATTGTCCGTTACTAAAAAAATATTATAATATATTTAATATAAAAAAAATCACTCTAATCATGAAAGTGGATATGTGTAGGTTTTTGTGTATATGTTACGGGCAATTTAATAAATTCGGTTATTATACATAATGGCCGGGCAATATGCATAATTCCCGCTTCTTTCGGGACATTTGAATAATAAAAGCAAAAATGTTCAAATTAATCAAACTGACCGGTCATTATGCATAATGCTCATAGACAAGTGGGAAATGTGATTAACATATTAAAATATATTTCTAAAAAGAATGGCAGTCTGTCTATAATTTCAACTTTTTTACTTACGATGAGTTCATGCAATGAAATATTTTATATTTTGTGTTCAAACATAATTTATAATAGACAAATGAATAAATTATTTGGTAAATGTGCAGAATAGTGGCCTCCTCACCGATTTCGTTGAACTTAGGCTTAATCGACGCGTTTTTGCACAAAACGACAGAATCTGGCAGAAAAAAGTGTCGCTCTGCCCCGCAAAGCGAGATATTAACAGTTAAAGTTGACGATTATCAGGTTATGAGACCTGTCATACCGACAAGATGTAGCGACTACGAGCATGTCCCGCGACCACATGCGCATGCTCCGTGGCCGCACGCGCATGCAAGAGGTCACGCGTGACGACTGTTTGGTTGGTAAGTCAGAAGCACAGTATATACAGTAGCGCAACTCTCTGTCGGCGCCTTTGATGTTAGTGTTGTCCAAAATGGAGTGCGCATGCGCGAAATAAGTAAGCGCCAACTAGCACCAACTGAACGGCCACGTTCAGGCAGACACAACTGTTAAGTGTCGTCTTATCGACACGCTACGCTGATTCGTTGGATCTAAAAGTATAAGAGCCAATCACGTGCTATTGAGCGGTTTTACGCGCCCAACGTCTTTCTCTGAACTTCTTTCTCAATTGCTCTTCCTTCCTCCGCTCTCACTTCACTTTTACATAAAATTAATCTGAATTTAATAAAAATAATGAAGATAAGTATTTATTATGTATCTATTAAAAATAAGGAAAAAAAATTCAAAAATGAAAAAAAATAAAATTATATAAATGTGATTGCAGATTGAATAATATAAATGTATTGAGGTAAATTATTAGAAAATATAATGTTATATAAGTAGCTAAGAATAATATACTTCTAGCCTCAGGTAGAAATCCGGGGGTCGGGGGGGGGGCGCGTTCCCCGCGGGGAGAACGCCATAAGAGATGGGCGAGGGGGGTCCGGGAGGAGCAGCTGGTGGGGGGACAAAAAGTGGGGGAAAATTCACTTCTGGCCTCGGGGTACTCTGGAAGGGGACGGGGAAGGGGGGTACCGCGTTACCGACGGTGCGCGAGAAGGGAGCGTCGTCGATCGCGGCGAGGCGCGTACTGTCGCGTCGCCCGCTTTTCTCAGTCCTAACGGGCCGGACGTGGTTTTCCGGCCCCCCGTTTCCCAAACGGCGAAAATCGCAAGTCGTCCTCCCGCGAGGGGGAGCGTCGATCGCGCGCTTCTTTGTCTCAACGGGCCGGACGCGGTTTTCCGATGTATCGAAAGAGACAGAGAGAGACGATACCGCTCTCTTCGTTCACCCAAACCGTACGTTTCGCGAATAATTTTTTTATCGCGCGTCCGAACTCGTTCAAAGTCGCTATCGTCACATCCTCCTTTTGTTTTTCTCAAACGACGCGGCGAGCGGTTGTCGTTTTTTCCGGGGAAAGAGTTTATCTCTGGGTATGGAAAACCAACGTTGAGATAACGAACGCGTATAAAATGAGTTTTGCTCGCGACGGCGCGGCATACGGTGACGCGGATTGACAAATGTATCGTGAGAGAGTGGTGCGAACCGATCTGAACGGGAATAAGTTGTTTTTTAATGCGGTATGAGCGACGAGTACGCGGAACTTTGTAAACCAACGTTTGATCCAGAAATCAGGAAACCGATCGTGAAAATCAGCGAACCGTTCGTGAGGAACGAGGATCCGTCCCCGAGGGACTGGGATCCGTCCCCGAGGAACGGGGGTCCGCGGCGCGTCGACTTAACGAGATATCTGATTCGTCGCAAAATCGGAATCGCCGATCTTCGATCTCAGCGGAGTTTTCTCGATCCTCATAATTACGCCGAAACATTTTTTTGGCGGACTGTAGATGGAGATGTGTATTTAGATTTCGACATGTTAATGGTGCAATGCGGTAGCATCAGCGACACGTATTTGAGAAATGAACGATCGCCGCGACCACTCGTCCGCGGAATCGGACGTCGACCTGTTCTGTCGCGAGCCCATGCCAAAGTTTTCGTCTGAATCAGACGACGAATCGGCGAGGGTCGACGCGTCGTCGTCAAACGCGCGCGCGTCGGTGGTGAGAGAAGACGCGCGATGGAATCTGGCTACCCATCATCTGCGAAGGGAAATTGGAGCGCGAAGTATTCGCGAGCGAGAGTGGATAGAGACGACGATGGCAAACTCCGCTAGGGCGAACGATTATATGCGCTGCCTACCCGTCGAGTATTATCTTTATTGCAAGACGTTGTACGGAGGAGAGGTGATACGTAGGATTCAAACCTACAGGTCTCGTCGTCTCTTCGCTCGAGTGAGATTCAACGTTCCCGAGGGCGAACCCTTCTGGATGCGATGTGGAACGAGTGCGACAAGTTGCTCGACGCGGACGGGTACCGCGCGTGGACACGGCGATGCGACGAGTGTCTCCGACTCCTGCGGGAGGAGTGTCGAGTCAAACGCTCCGGGAGGCGAGGAAACACGGGAGCCGTTACCAGAGCGGCGGCTCTAATAGCGCGATAGGAAGGTTCGAGGGAGAATCTGCGTCAACGATTCGAACGCGCCGTGGGTGCCGGTTTGGACGGCGGAGGCGGCGAAGGATTTTCGTGGTTCGAGATCGATACGGCGTTCCGACGCCGCGTACTGACCGGCGCTGTGACGAACTCGACGTACATCGAACCCGCGCGATTTCTCGAAGACGCGAAGGGCACCGTGCTTGAAAAAAAAAAAATATCGCGTACAAGTTTTTTTTCTTATAAATTGGATAAATAAACATATAGATACACGCATGTGTATCTCGAGACAAATATATATCTTATTTCATACTTTTTTTCTTTATTCGTGGACGATTCCTCAAAGACGCGTAGAATATCGGGGAGGAGGAAGTCGCGGTAAAAATATAAAATTGTAATATGTAAAAAAAGATATACGCTTCTGTCACCGATATCGTGTTTCCATTTATCGCTCCCTATCCCACCCAATCTCACGCGCGTTCGCTCACTCGCGCTGGGAAAAAAAGCGTCGACGATTCCGGCGTATGAGTCGGTTTGATAAAACGCATATTTTCCTTTATGCAAAATGCTATTCTTAGTATATTTTGTTTACCGCAATATCCTCCTTTTGTTGCACTGTCTCGATATATAAAAGAACTCCCGGCTAGACTTGGGTGTAGTCAATCTACAGTCTTTTGAGACAGCAACGCGAAGTCTTAAAAAAAAAACAAAAAACAAAGTACATTTGAACTGTGACAGTTCCAAGATGCGTTTGCAAATAACGTATCCGTGTGACGGTGTAAGTGTTTTGTGTTGCGCAATAATAAAAATTCTGCGTAATAATTTTGTGTAATATATTTTTATTTTTTAGTACATAAAAGTTGACAAATTGAAGATTGCAGAGGTACCTCTGCAAATGGGGATGAACGTTACGTTCACTCCATACGAGGAATCTTTGCAAATGAGATACCTATTTAACGATATAACATTTGAGGTGCCTGTGCACATGAAGGTGAGTACATATTATATAAGGTATACGATTTAGTATATCCAATAAATTATTAAATAATTTGTTATAGCCTGACGACGTTCGCGAGCCTATTCCGGCGACGTATATAAATTTCATTCCAGAGGTACGTTATTTGTGTGTGTTTTTTAAATAATATATTTTGTTTAATTTTTTTTACAGCATGATGTACATGAGAAGACGTTATTTGAAAGGACGTTTGACGATTATAAAAATTTTACTAGATTTGAGGTACGTGATTTGTGCGCGTGTGATGTTTTAAATATTTTATATATAATTTTTTGTTTTTATAGGAGGAAGGTTCCAATGAGAATTCAGCCGAAATACACGTGCATTTCGGCACGTCGACGGTGAGTCGTTTAAGTAATATTTTTTTTTAAATATATTATATAAGTAGGGAAAAAAGAAATTTGTAATTATCGTATACATGAATGACTCATGTTTAATATACAATTAGGAAAAAAAATTATTTAATTATCTTTTAGTAACTCATGCTTAACATGTTTTTTTTATAGATATTCTGATATGACGAAACAATAGATGCCACGCTCCTACCAAAGGTGTGTGATATAAAAATGTTTATGAAATTATTTTTTTAATAAATTATTTTTTTATAAAATTAATTTTTAGTGAGTAATAGACGTTCCGGGCACGGGGATGTTACACATTTATGATACGATACAATGGGAGATGCAGTTACATGGGAAGACATCTCTGGTCTTTGCCCGCCGGAGGTTAGTATGTTCATTATTATTAATAGCATACATAATTTTTAAAAGTATATACAGTATTTAATAATGTGTGTTTTCAGCATGTTATTTTAACTCAAATCAGTGTAAAGGGCTACATTAATAATGACCTATAAGCGTGGACACAAGCGGAGAGGCGGTGGCGACAAAAAGACGTCGATTATTTGTGGTACGATACGTCGTACCGCCGAGACATCGCGGCTATTTACCACGTGGCGGATGTTTTTGACCTGACGCGTCTCTTCGGGCTCCAGCTCTATGAGGAGGAGCCTGAAGATTGGAATCAAAATAAACCTTACTATTTATAATACTTTTTATAATATTTTTTTTATATTTTTATAAAAAAAAGTTATCTTATAAAATAAATATATACAAAATATATTATAGAAAATGAGCGTCGATGTCAATTTTTTTCCTATTTCCATGTGCTCTATCCCACCTACGTTTTCTCTCTCTCGATCTTACTCGCGTCTTCTCATACGCATGTTCTCTCAATCCCATTTATCGTAAAATTGTTTTATCGTATAGTAAAAATCAATTCCGATGAATGTGTACAATTTTTTTTAAAGGTAGTTCGATGATAAAACAACTTTTTGCCAAAAAAAAAATATGTTTTATATCGAAAGAAGGAACTTTCATGAATCGCTTAAGCCCAGAAAAAAAATAATTCACTTTCAAATTAAGTGATTTTAATGATTTTAACATTGGTCTAATAGGAAAAAAAAGGTATTTTCCTATGAATAACACAAGTCTGCGAAAAAATCTTTTGCCAAGAATGTTCAAACGATATATATCGATGAAGAGAGGACACAATGAGAAAGCCTATAGTTGAAGGTGAACACGATCCACCGTACAGTTTTTTAATTAATGTTGAAAACTAGTCAAGCGACGCGTTAACACACACTTTATTTTAATCTGTTTTAGGCAAAATATTATTTTACAACCTAAAAAATTACTTACTAATGGTCTTTTTTACGTTGTTATAAAGCTTAGCGATGCGTTATTCTATTCTTTTATAATCATATATAAATAAAAATTGTAAACATTGTTTTGACCTCAGCCTTTCATCATCGAACTACCTTAATAAAGTACACGTTGTGTGTCTAATTATTTTTTTGTTATAATACAGATGTCTTATCTATCCACGAATTGTGCGAACTGTCCATTCCCAGCCATTTCACGTACACCTGATTGCCGCGCTTACGCAGGACCTTTTCCACGAGATAGACGTCGGGATCGGAGACGCGCAGCAACTCGTGTTCGTAGAACCCTCCGGCTATCGCTTCCCCGCGAATGTCCTTCAACAGATACGTAACGGGATTGGTCCTTTGCACTCTGGCTATGCGAAAGATCTCGGTGGTCCAATTGGGTGTGTAGCCCTTCTCGAAGATCGTTTTGAATTTGCTCACGCGCACCGGGTCGTCGACTCGAAACCTCGCCGGCGCGGCGATCTTGCGCACGTCGGCGTTGTAGAATTCCTTTCCCTTGTCCGTCTGCAGATTCTCAGGGCATCGCGCGTCTTCGCGAAAGATCTTTCGCAGAGTCGTCGCGACCTCTTTTCCGCTCTTGGTCTTGAGCGGGATCGCCCAGGCGTACTTGCTCAGCACGTCGATGACCGTCAGAATGTAATTGTTACCCGCGTTTTGGCGCGAATAGGGACGCATCTCGACCACGTCGGCCTGCCACAGATCGTCGTAACCGCGCACCACGACGCGGCGACGGGGAAAGTTCTTCCTCGCCGGCGCGTGCAGTTCCTCCACGAGTCTTCGATTCTCCGCGCTCATTTTTGTTTGATAATCCGTAAAACGGTTTTGATCGCGATGAGTTCGACCTCGAGCTTATTTGTCACAGTAACGAACTCTTTTTTTAATTCTTTTATTGCATCACACAAAGTCTTTCCGAGCTCCGTGATCGCTCCCTCGACGAAGCTCCTGTTGGTCGCGTCGGCGCCGACCTCCGGCGCGGCTACGCGTCGTATCTTGCGTCCCGACGCGTCGTAGGAATCCTGAGCGTTCAAACGGAGCGCGACGCTTTCCAGCGCCGCGATTTCGTTCTCCGATTCTCGGATCGCGTTGTTATTTTTAATCTCTTCGATCAAAACGCTTTTCAGTTGCCCAATCGCGCCCTCTACGTAGCTCCTGTTCGTCGCGTCGGTGCCGACCTCCGGCGCGGCTAAGCGCCGTATCTTGCGCTCTCTCGCGTCGTAGGATTTCTCGTCCAAACGGAGCGCGTCGTTCTTCAGCGTTGCGTTTTTCTTCTCGATCTCACCGGTCACGACTTTCCTGAGCCGTTCGATCGCGTCCTCGACGTAACTCCTGTTCGTCGCGTCGTCGCTGTCCTCCGACGCGGCTACCCGCCGTATCTTGCGCTCCCTCGCGTCGTAGGAATCCTCGCTCACGAAGAGCGCGTTGTTGCGCGCGTAATTGCGCAGAGACTTGATCGAGGAGCGCAATCTCACTGTGGACGCACCGTCACCGTTGCTCCGATTCGTCAGAGACATGCCGAATTTGTTCACGGACATCGCGCGCGAGGAGGCGCCGGGAGCGCGCCGCGATTCGTACTGCCGTCGCGATCCGCGCTACCGATCAATTTATGACGAGACCGGCCTCGCGGAGTTCCTCGATTATCGACAGAATTTCGTTGTCGTGAGCGTCGTTGTCGGCTCGACAAGAAGCGTCCAGCAGCCGAAGTCGATCGACCAGCTCGTTGGGATCGTCCCAGTGAACGTAATCGATCGCGTTGTCGGTCAGTCGCATGGCCGACGGTAAGCCGGCGCTCTTTGTAGTCCCGACTTTGCGAGACGGAAGTATTAGCGGCGCTATTATATTTTTGTACTTGTGTCCCTTGTTGCCCATGACGTTCTTGCCGGCGCCGCGATCGCGTTTGTGAGCGCTGGTAGCGAAAAGTATACTCCTGTACGTTTGTTTGTCTCTGTCCGTATAGGCCTTAGCGTCGGGAGCTCGCATGAAGATCAACTCGTACAGGCCGCGCGTGTCCTTGTACCGCACACCGTCGACGATCACGGAATCGTCCGCGGCAACGTCGAATCGTTTGTTGCCCAGCATCGTGCCGTTCTCGCCGAGATACACTCCGTAGACGTTGTCGATGTCCTTTTTTCTCTCACCGCTCAGAAGAGCGCCCACGTATTTCCGACCTAACGGTCCTAGTTGGCTGTGCAGAAAGTCGCGACCTTCCACCGTGCTGAGAGACTCTCTAACGGACGTCTCTAGCGCGGGAGGTGGAGTCGTCGTTTCCGAGACGATCTCGCGTTCTCTGGGTAAAAACTGGACCGAATCGGTGTGGATCGGCGTGGAGCTCGTCATCGTCGTCGTCGTCGCGGGTGCCGAACTCAACCGTGCCGGACGCGACTCCCTTTTCCCTCCGGTCGTCGTTGTTCTTATTGGCGTAAATACGTCGTCGTCGTCCTCCTCGTATTCGCCTTCCAAGTCGGCGCCACCATCGTCGTAGTCGTCGTTCTCGCTGTCCTTCCTCACCCCCTTCCAGACCCCTATCGTCACCGACTGTCGCACGAATAGCATTTTTTTTCGCTCTCTTTCTCTCTCGGTCTTTTCCGCAGGCGCGCGCTCGCTCGATTCGTTCGCGATGAGCTCCTCGAAAAGGAAGGGGAGCGCTGACGTCGCGTCGTTTCGTCGCGCGTGCGCAAACGCCTCGCGCGTAGGTACAAGTAGCGCGAACGCGTCGTCGCATCCATACAAAAAAATTAATTCGAAAGCAACGAATCGTTCGCGCGTGCATCGGTGATCGAGATGTTTCCGATACTGACGGACAGACACGATATTCTCAATCTAACGGCCGAGGAGTTAAGCCCGTGTCACACTACGCATTGCGGACGCGGATTGGATTTGGATTGCGAACTGCGAATTGTTGATTAGCCAATCAGATGGAAGTAGCTAAATATTCAGATTGCGAATCACAGAATAGATGATCCTCTGCGGACGCGGATCGGATTCGGATTGCAAACTGCGAATTGTTGATTAGCCAATCAGGTGGAAGGAGCCAAAGATCCAGATGGCGAATCGCAAAATAGGTGAGCTTCTATTTTGCGATCTGTGATACGCAAATCGCGTGGCAACTGGCAATAAATGTAGATGTTTGGTCGTGGCTATCTGGGCACATATCGTTTTCTCTGTGGCAATGGGTCCCAAAAGTGATTTATTTACAAAAGAAATAGAATGTATATTGATCCAAATGGTGAGACAGCGTCATTTATTATGGGATACAAGCACGGAAGAATATCGCCGAACTGATTTGAAACGAATGCATTGGGACCAAATAGCGGAAGCCCTAGGTCCCAAATTCACAGGTATATTTAGATATATTTTATCTTATTTTTTCTATTTAACCATGTTGCTTCTGAAATGAAGATGTAATTAGGTTATTTAACCTTTAGAAAAGTTATTAGCATGAACATATGTCACAAATAGCTAGTAACTGAATGTGGATTATGTGTTGAGGTTATAGAAAAATTATTAATGTTAATATTCCCTTTTACTTTCTCGTTGCAGGAGAATCAGTTTATAAGCGGTTTCAAAGTATGGAAAGCACTTTCCGTGCGAACGAGCGGAAGATAAAAGCCTCAAAAGCTCGTTGTAGTGGGAAAGGGACTGATGAAATTTACAAACCAAAGTGGGATTATTATGAAATGCTCCTGTTTTTAAAGAAAACTTGTGCACAGTCCGAAACTATTGACAACCTCTCCTCACAAAGTCAAATTTCTACAGCCAGCGAAGAGACAATGAATTGTTTATCTACTTCTAAACCTTATAGTGATGTGCAAAATTTATCACAGGTTACAGACATTTATTATGATGAAAATGCACAAGTAAGTGTAAAATTTTAGACAATGAAAGATATCTCTCCAGAAGACTTGCATTATCTGCGTTTGACCCTGATAGCCCTGTCTTCTCTTATTTTTAAGTGTAAAATTTTTCTCTTTATATCATTTTGTTTGTTTTTCATTATTTCAATGTTATTTACTTATCTATTAATTCCTGTATTCAACACAAACAATGTAAAAAAGTATTGTTTTTTATAGGTATTGTTTAATATATCTTGATTTTTATGTTTAGCAATATATGTTAATTCCATCTGATTCATCTGGACCTAACAATGCAGCAGATGCAAGCGATGAAACATCACATTCTGAACATTCTGATTTACATGTCTCATCAAAATCTAGTTCAGATAGGTCATTTGCACCTCTCAACGCCAGGCAACCTCTATCGATAATAAGTAATATATCAAGTAATACATCATCTGGAATAGTTACATCTTCACCTAGTGCTGCATCTGCTCCATTAAATACTAATAAGCGTTCTATTGAGGCCCCGATGTATACAAAACGAGGAAGAAAATCTAACGCAATGGAACATGCTGTAGATGCTATACGAAATTTGGCTAAACAAAAATTACCTCCTTCAAACATGGATAAATTTGATATGTTTAGTGCATATATTGCATCAAAGCTTCGGTCAATGATTCCTGAGGATCAAGAATATTATGAAAAGGAAATTTTAAGAGTATTGATTCAGCCAAGGTTGCAATAAGTTTTTGAATATATCGACATTATCTGCAATAATATATTACACTGATAGGCGTACTGTCATTTTTATACACAGAAAAAAGTATATTAATATATATTTAAAGTAATGTTTGATTTAATTGTTATTACCACAGGAAACATTTATTTTATGTTAAGACCGAAGCTCCGTAAATCTTATTACCACTGGAGAAATTTATTTTATGTTGTTAAGATTGAAGCTCCGTAATTGTTATTACCGCAGGAGAAATTTATTTTATGTTGGTAAAGACTGAAGCTTCGTATTTCTTTTATTTAAATGTAACATTGTACTAATTAATGTAAAAGACTGTACTAGCAATAAAAAACAAATAAAAAATAAACTTATTTTTCTAAAGTACAGGATAGAGATATTAAATACTAACATACACGCATTTGAAGACAGTTACATTTATTACTTCCAATATTATTAATAATTCACTGTATCATACGTTCTTGCCAGGGAATTGCACCAACAGTATTAAAGTAATAACACCACCTGTCTCTGAGTAAAATGGCTTGATTTGCGTGACGGTTGCCACCTTGATGAGCAAAATTTACCATGCCTCTTGCGTTTTCAGCTCTCCAATCTCCACGATGCAATTCACCTAACATTTCATTTTCTTCGTCTAGAAATGATGGTGGTGTATACATACTTCGCCCAACAGACTGACTTCGCAGCATATTGTGCAAACAACATATAGCTAAGATAATGTTGCGAACATCGTCAGGATCATATCGCATTGGAGAACGAAAAATTTGAAAACGTGCAGCCATTACACCAAATGCATTTTCCGAGCAACGACGAGCTCTAGATAATCTATAACATATGAGTAAACAAATATTTTGATATTGCTGTAACTTTTAACATATTATAAATTTAAAAAAATTAGAAACATTTTACATAGGTACCTATAATTAAATATCCTTCTATGAATTCTCCCACTACATTGAGGTTTTGGATAAGGGATTAGGAGTTTCTCTGATAATGGGAAACCTTCATCCCCAATAATCACAAAAGGAAAATTTTCTTCTATACCTGGCAATGGGGCAGGAGGAGGGATATGTAGAGCATTCCTATCTAGATAATTTTTGAGGGAGCAGTTATTCCAAACACCAGAGTCACTGACTCTGCCATTAGCTCCCACATCAACATAAATGAAACGTAAATCAGCATCTACTAGAGCCAATAGTACAACACTGTAATCTCCTTTATAATTATAGAACATGGATCCTGACTGCAGTGGGGGATCAATAACGCAGTGTTTTCCATCTATTGCCCCTACGCAATGATGAAAATTCCATCGCTCTCCGAAATTATTGGCAATCCCACGCCATTCATCCTCAGTTTGAGGAAAACAAAGAAACTCTTCTTTCAAAACTAAAAATATTGCTGCTGTTACCTCTTTTATAATGTTTGATATAGTACTTCTACCCAGCCTGAATGTAAGAGATAACGATTCTTGACTTTCTCCTTTAGAATACAAAAAAATTTAGTTACATAACAAAAAGCATACAACTATAATCAATCGAAATTCTGCTGTCCTTCACCTGTTGCTAAATGTCGTAAAGTAACTGATAGCCTCTCACTAGGTGAAATGCTTTCTCGTAAATGAGTATCTTGCTTTCTTATTATAGGATCGACTTTAATCAGAAGATGTTCGAAAGTATCTGTGTCCATTCTGAGGCATCTAAAATAACAAATTTCCTTAAAAGTAAAACATTTCCTTTAGTTTTTCAAATTATATTCTACAAACTGCAACAAACCTTCTAAACCGATCAGGGTCTTCTAATAAAAGTTCCAAAAAGAGGTTATGATGCAACCCTTTTTCTTTCCTTCTTGCTACCCATTTGTGAACCCATAGTCTTCGCTCATTACATCTACGCGATTCATATTCAGCGATCATTAGAAGCAAAAGACATGCTTGCAACTTTTTTCTTTTCATATATATATCGCTTATAATAATAATTTTGACAAGCCATATTGTTACACGCAGCACATAGCAAACAATGCAGACCAATGCAGACTGAATACTGAATTCGTGGTGTGAACGGAGAGTTCAGATTCAATGATTCGCAATCCGAATCCAATCCGCGTCCGCAATGCGTAGTGTGACACGGGCTTTAGAATTCATTTCGAAGATCGTTCTGTTGCGTAATTTTGAGAAATTTGTGCATCTGTTGTGGGACCGTTTACCGGAACACATAAAAGCGGATCCCGAGGCGCAGAGATATCGCCCGTGCATGAAACACTACAATCGTCCGTGGCAGCGAACGCACATAGACGGACCACCGCCGCTCATTAAGGACTGCTACGAGTGTAACCGCGCGCTCACCCCGAACGGTGAGTCGTCGACTCACCTGGATAAGAAGAGAAAAAACTAACATTTTTACAGTAAAAAGAAAACTCTCCCAGCAACCGCGATCGAATGCGGCGCGCGTGCGGCGCCGGTCTGCTCGATCGCGCGATAAACGCTCTTCCCTTCGAGCTGCACGTACCCGGCTATCAGTTCTGCGGACCCGGTACACGTCTGGCGAAAAGACTAGCGCGTGGTGAAGAAAGTATAAATCCGTTGGACGCGGCGTGTCGAGAGCACGACGTCGCGTACTCCCGAAGCGGCGAGCTCGCCGAACGACACGTCGCCGATCGATTGCTCGCCGAGAGGGCGCGCGAGCGCGTCACCGCGAAGGACTCCACGGTCGGTGAGAGACTCGCCGCGGCGGCCGTATGGGCGGCTATGAAGGCGAAGACGAAACTGGGCATGGGTATGGAAAAACAAAAACAGAAAAAGACGAAAGGAACGGGATCGAGGAGAAACGCGAGGAAGAGCGGGAAGAGGAGACGGAGGATACTTCCGACGGCAAAACGCGGCGGCTTCTTGCCTTTTCTACCGATGTTGGGCGCGCTCGGTTCCTTGATCGGTGGTGCGGCAAGTGTGGCCAAAGCGGTGAGCGCAGGCAAAGCGGCGCAACGGCAACTCGACGAATTGCAACGACACAATCGCGCGATGGAGGGTCGCGGGTTGTACCTCGCGCCCTATAAGAAGCGCGGAGGTGGCGTGAGAAAAGTCAAAAAAAAAAAAAAATTTCGCGTAAAGAGAGGACGACGTTAGCGCGCCTGCCGCCGTACGGCGTCACGACGAACGAGCAGCTTGATCGAGCGGCGCGTCGCCTGCGCATACCGTTCTTCCGTGGAGTGTTTATGCGCGACGCTCTGCCGACGAGGGTGCGACACGCGGAGTGCGGCATCGTGAATCTCGACGACGCGGCGGGTCCCGGCACGCATTGGGTCGCTTACGCGAAAAGGGGAAACGCGGCGATCTACTTCGACGCGTTCGGAAATCTTCGTCCGCCGAGGGATCTCGCGCGATATCTAGGTGACGGCGATAGCGCAATCGTAACCTACAATCATCGAACGTTTCAGACGTTCGATCAGAGAATCTGCGGACAGCTGTGCCTGCGATTTCTTCGCGAGATCGATTGGGGGAGTGGCGAACGATCGACGTTCTCCCGCGATGTCGCTGACGCTCACGTTATCTGGAACCAGCAGCGTTCTCACGGCGAGTCACTTTCCCGCTTTGGACCTGAGCGACGGCAAATATGAGCTGGGTTTAACGACCTTCGAGGCGTACAATTCGATACCAAACGTTACGTCCGCGAATAATCGATTCTACTTCGGCGAGGACGACCGGAGGATCGTCGTTCCGAAAGGGTCGTACGAGCTGCGAGCCGTGAGCAGATATTTGTGCGCCGCTCTTCTTCATCGCGAACGTGAGAGAGAAAAAAAGAAGGATAAAGGAGAAAAAGAAACGCAGACCGTTGGCGCCAAACGGGTAGGAGAAAAAAACCGAACGGAGAAGGACGACGACGACGACGATGACGACAGTGACGGTAGTTACGGCATATACGAGGACGACGGCAAGAACGAAGACGGTGGTGATGGAACGATACTCGCTCTTCGCGCCAACGAGAATACCATGAGGAGCGAGATAAAGTGCGCCTACAGAGTGAATTTTACAAAACCCAACAGCATCGGTTCCCTTTTGGGTTTCTCGCGCGATCGCATTCTAAAACCGAACAAATGGTACGTTTCCGACAGACCCGTTGACGTCATGAGCGTTAACGTGATTCGCATCGAATGCAACATCACCGCGGGAGCGTACAGCAACGGACGCTCGGTGCACGCGATCCACGAATTCGCGCCGAAAGTGCCGCCGGGATATAAACTGTCGGAGACTCCGACGCAGATCATTTACCTCCCGATCGTCGCGCGAAACGTTACCGATATCACGGTGCGAGTCGTGGATCAGAACGATCGGCTGATCGACTTTCGCGGTGAGGAGATAACGATCAGACTGCACGTACGTCGTCGCAGTTAGTGTGTGTGTGCGTGCGTGTGTGTGTGCGCAACCTGAAGAGAGAGGGATGCTCGTTTTGAACGGATCGAGCACGAACGAGCGAGCTAGCCCGCTCTACGACGAGATCGGTGGTGAAGGGAAGAGAAGAGCTGGCGGAGGAGGAGAAAGGAGAGCCGTTCTCAGCAGCGCCAACGTCAAGTTCCTACGATCGTTGGGTCTCGCCGTGAGAAACTCCTCGCCGTCGCGTCGTTTCTATATCAAGGGAAAAAATAATGGTCGACATACTGAGTATCGGCGGTGAGCCGATCTTCGACGAGCGCATCGTCGGAATCGAGATTCACACGTATAACCCGTACGTCAGCACAACGTTCGGGTACAACGACGAGATACGAATACCCATACAGCAGCAGGATCTGTATACGCTGCCGTGCGACAGTTTTCTGTACGTCGAGGGACGCCTTATTCACGACGACGACGGCGCGACGACGTCGGCGGGGAAGGATGATCAAAGGCAATACGCGAAATTGGTTAACAACTGCGTCGCGTTTATGTTCGACGAAATTCGCTACGAACTCGACGGCGTGGAGATCGATCGGTGTAGAAACGTCGGAGTAACCAGCACCATAAAGAACTACGTGTCGCTGACCCCCGAACAATCTAGAAGACTGCAGAACGCCGGATGGATGAGTTATCCGACGAACGAATCGAATCTGAACAGCGCATCCGGTGATTTCACCTTTTGCGTATATTTGAAAGATCTGTTGGGTTTCTGCGAGCACTACAGACGCGTGGTGATAAACGCGAAACACGAGATTATCCTGATACGCGCTCGTCACGACGTCAATTGCGTCGTAGATCCGAGGATAAACGTGCCGAGAGATCCAGCCAAGGATCCTAAAATTACGCTAATGAAGGTGCAATGGCGTATGCCGCACGTATCGTTGAACGACGTGACTAAGTTATCGCTACTGCGAACGTTGGAGAGCGGACGATTTCTGAGCGTGGGCTTTCGCTCTTGGGATCTGTACGAATTTCCCTTGCTGCAGAGCACGACCAAGCATTCGTGGGCCGTGAAAGCCGCGCCGCAATTGGAGAAGCCGCGATACGTCATATTCGCGCTGCAGACCGGACGGCGAAACGAATTCACGGAGGACGCCTCGAGATTCGATCATTGCACGCTCACCAACGTGAAATTGTATCTCAACTCGGAATTCTATCCCTACGACGACGTGAACGCGGATTTCGAAAACGACAAGTTCGCCGTGCTGTACGAGATGTACGCGAAATTTCGAGGAGCGTACTACGGGGACGGTCGCGACAACGCGCTCTTATCCCCGCGCGAATTCGCGAGGGTAGCTTCGCTCGTGGTGATCGACTGTTCCCGTCAAAACGAATCGGTGAAGAGCGCCACCGTGGACGTGCGCATCGAATTCGAATGCAAGGAAAACGTCCCGCCGAAAACCACCGCCTTTTGTCTCATCGTTCACGATCGCGTCATCGAGTACAGTCCGCTGACCAACGTTGTGCGCCAAATTATCTAACGGAAAATGCGGTTGTAGGAAAACCATTTCCCGGAAACGAGGCACATATAATTAACAAACATGGCGCGCAAAAAAATTATCTAACGGAAAATGCGGTTGTAGGAAAACGAAGAACATATAAAATTCGAGGATCCTTTCATCGTTCCTCAGACCGTTAGGAACGAGCAGTTTAAGCACATCTTTACTGCTTTTTTATTTCAACACACGTCGACTCGATGGCCGCGGCGGCAACGACAACGACGACGATCTTCGTCGACCTGCAGGGTTTTGTGGTAGGCGAGAAATTCTTCGCGAAGGAGGTGGCCGTGCTGCGAAGCGAGACGCGCGTACTCGCCCATCACGTGTTTCGCGCCCCGATGAGTTGGGATCTGCTGACGAGGGCCGAGAAGGCAAGGGCCAGCTGGCTGATGGCGAATCACCACGGCCTCCGTTGGGAGGACGGGGACACGGACTATCGCTTAGCGAAGACGATAATTCGACGCGCGGTGTGCGACGGCCTGGAAGAAACGTGGGAGAAAGAAGAGACGCCCGGCGTGCGAATCTACGTGAAGGGGCTCGAAAAGAAGAGGTGGCTGGAGGAAATTCTCGGCGACGCCGTTCGCGACCTCAACGCGACGATCACGTCCATCGACGACGAGTACGACGACGTCGATCGCCTGGAGTTCCTTCGCCCCGATCGCGCGTTTCGCTGCGGACGTCATCAACGGTGCTGCGCGATGGAGAACGTGCTGAAGCTGCGCGACTGGTGGATCGAGCGACGCGAATGTCTGTCCAGCATCGACTCCGCACATTAGATGTAAAAGACATATTATAGTACATTACTCGTATGATATAATTAATTAAACTTTTATTGTATTATTCATTTTTTTACTCCATATGTATCCATCTATCTATATTATATTTAATCAATGCTTGTTTCAAACAGATTTTAGCAAAAATAGATGCATTATGATTATGGGTAGAAAAGTAACTTATCCATCTATCTATATTGTGTTTACTCATTTTTTTCTTTTTTTACTGAATGTGTATCCATATATATATTGTATTAAATAAAAAAAAACGAATGTAAAAAATCAATGAACAACGTTATTCGTTTTTTTTTTACATATCTATTCCCCGTATTCTGTACATACATTATGAGCTGTCGAGTGCGTAAAAATGGCCGGTTGCGGGAACGCGATAAACATTGTAAGCTGCCGAGTGCGTAGAAATGGCCGATCGTGATATTTCTTAACAAGATAAACAGAGAGCGCGAGACGGGAAAGAGCGAAAAAACGAGAGCGTAATAAGGAAAAGAAAGAGAACGCCGAACGCGAGGCGTGGATACAAGCGCGAATGAGCGATAACGTCGAGTCGCTCCAGCGCGAGATGCGGTTGCAAGCGCGCGAGTGAGCGATAACGCCGAGCCGCTCCAACGTGAGGTGTGTCCGCGAGCGATAACACTGAACGTGAGATTGTGTGGGTAGGGAGCGATAAGACAAAAAATAACATATATTTTATTTATTGTAATAACATATATTTAATTTATTTTAATAACATATATATTTCATTTATTTTTTGATAACATATATTTCATTTATTTTTTGATACCATATATTTCATTTATTTTTTAATAATACGTTTCACTTTTGTGACGGCCAACCTTCGGGGACATCTTCGTCGTCATCGATGTTTACTACTTCTCGTTCTTGAATGTTCGGCTCGTCACCGTCGTGTGACTGGGAACGATCTGCGACTACCTCCTCGGTAGCGTTCAAACGGGCGACGTCTCTGTACATCCCGCGTATTCTGCTCACGAAGATACGAATCTGATTTCGACACTTCTTTGCCAACGAAATGATGATGGTTCTGCACAAGAGTAAAAATAAAAATATAATTAATAAATATAAATATATAAAAATGTTAATTAATACCAATAAAATGGTGTTAATAAATAATTTGAAAGTAAAGTACTTACGTTCTCTCCAACATGACCGCGTCCTCGTCGACTCGTACTGTCAGCTGCAGGCAGGGAGGCATCTTTTCCGAAATATTCCTTATTCGCGCCTGCAGCTGCCCCACAACGTCGCACATATCGTCGACTTCCCGTGTCAGAGCCGCGGTTTGTATTTGTAGCATTTCGCAAATACCCTTCAACTGATTGAGTTTATCCATGTTTAAAAAAGTATAAAGTTTACAATAATTCACGCGAGCACTGATGTGGATAGACTACACCCAAGTCTAGTCTCGAGTTCTTTATATATCGAAAAATGCAACAAAAGGAGGATATTGCGGTGGAAAAATATACTAAGAATAGCATTTTTGCATCGAGAAAAAAATGCGTTTTATCAAACCGACTCGTCCGCCGGATTTGACGCATTTTTTCCCACCCGAAACCCCGCCGCCGCACCTATCCGCGCCCAGAAAGCGCATCGACAAAAGGAGGACATTGCGGTGCGAGTAATCTACGATAAAGATAGGATTTTTGCATCGAGGAAAAACACGCGTTTCGTCAAACCGACTCGTCCGCCGGATTTGACGCATTTTCTTCCCACCCGAGACCCCCGCCGCCACCTGTCCGCGCTATCGACAACGAGCGTCCTCGCGAAAAAACATCGCGCATCCGGTCCGCTCGTCGCGATCGCGCTCAAACCGCAACGCGCCGTCATCGCGGTTCCACCGTCTCTCTCTCGCTCTCGACGATGTGGCTCGCGCGCGTAATCGCGTTGACCGCGTGTCTCATCGCCGTGAGATGCGTCAATGTCACCGAGGAAAATTACGAGCTCGCGTTCGATTACCTGCAGAAATACGGATACCTGACCAAAGATGTGGACGCGGTTCCGGCTCAGAGACGATACGACGTTCTTCGCAGAGCCATCGAGGATTTTCAGAAGTACTACGATCTGCCCGGCGATGGAACGCTCAACGACAAAACGCTGGAGATGATGGGTAAATCGCGATGCGGTTTCCGAGATATCCTCAGGCACGGAACGAGAGCGAGTCTATCGAAATGGCCGAAGACGCACCTGACGTGGGATTTTTACCTAGCCACCGAGAGCGAGTTGAGCACGGCGCAGACCGCGTTCGACGTGTGGTCGCAGCATTCGGCATTGACGTTCGAACGCTCCAAATTGAATCCCGACATTGTGATATCTTGGCGACGCCTACATTACGGTAACATGAACGTCGAGGTGAACGGTCCAAATTGCACGGACAAATTCGACGGCCCCGGCGGCGTGCTCGCCCACGCGTCTCTCCCGATGGACGAGAGGCCGGGTTTCGTCTCCAAGGTGCACGTCGACGGAGACGAGCCGTGGCACATTTTCGTCAGTAGGAATCCCTCGGATAAGTTCTCCCTTCATTACACGCTGACGCACGAAATCGGTCACTCTCTCGGATTGCTGCACAACAAGCGCAGGACTTCGGTGATGTTTGCGTTCACGCCCGACAAGTAGTACCCGGTCAAGCTCGACAGATACGACATCGTCGACATTCAACGTTTGTACGGCGAGAAATTGGCGAACAATCCCCCGCAGACGCCGGCGCCACCGCCGCCGTCGCCGGATCTGTGCGCCCTTGATCGCGTGAACGCGATATTGATCGTGGAAAATCGAATGTTCATCTCGTACAGGCATTACGTTTGGTCGTTCGCTCTGGACGGCAGGACGTACAACGGACCTCTGGCCCTGTCGAATCACATGAGCTTTCTTCACGACAATTACACGCGCGTGACCGCCGCCTATCAATCGCCGTCCGGCGATGTCGTGGTGTTCGTGGATAATTTGGTGTACTTGGTTCAATATCCGGAACTTACTCTGCGGCCAAATTGGCCAAAAACCCTGCAGGAACTCGGATTTCCCGCAAAGACGAAGATCAACGGAGCGGTGAACACCCACAGAGGACGTTCCTTCGTGCTGTTCAACGGCGACTCGGTGGGCGAGATAAACGAATGTGACCATCACAGAGTTGTCAGATTTACGCCTCTCGAGGCGACGTTTCCCGGAATACCGATCGGCGTGACGTCGATCTTCCGATACATCGACGGCAATCTGTACTTCACCACTCGGACGCAGTACTACAGATTCAACGAATTTACGAAGACCGTCACGGCGGCTGGAAAATTCGATCTGCGGATACTGAATATCGTCTGCCCTAAAGACGATTTGTTGAAACAGTTGCGCGATCTTCTCAATCGATTCGTGCGCGTCAGCGATTTGACGTCACCGACGGGCGATTCGGACGACGACGAGGACGGCGTTCGGCTTTCCGACCAAAGGGGGTAGGGAAACCGCGCTGATCCCCGCACTACACCACACCACACCACACGTCGCGCGATATAAGTGGGGAACTTTCGTACTTGTACCACGATATGTCGCATCCAAAGCATCAGTATCGCATCGTCAGCCGAATACGACGCGTCGGAAAAAATTGGAAAACAAACGACATAGCGCGTAGTGCGAAATGTTCTCGACGCTGACCGATCGACCCGCGCCGAGGGATCTCTCTCCTCGCGCGCCCGAGACGGATTCGGAGGTGAACGAAAACGGCACGAGACGAAGGATAGAATCGACGGACGATCGTCATCATGATCATAATTATCATCGTCTGACGTCGCGTTCCCAGCTCTCACCCCCCAACGACGTTTTTCGCGAAATCATCGTCGTGGCTCCGGTGCGCATCCTGACGACGCGTTATCCGCTGACGACGACTGGCTACTTAACCATTGGTGTCGCGATTAAGTCGCTGCGGTACGGTGTACCATCGCTTTCGTACGTGGATATCGCCCTGGGAGACAAACAAGGCAAGGAGATCTGTCTGACGCTCGATATGTGGAAAGGACTGATCGAGCGCAAACGCGACGTATTGGAGAGTCTGCGATCCAACCTCGTCGAGCCCGGAACCCGCTCTTCCTCGCCGATATCGATCGGAGACCTGACGCTGCGATTCGAATTGATAAACAACCTATCGATTTTGCGTATGGAGCTACCCAACGCGGCTCGTCTTGTGATGTCGATCACCACCGTGCACTCGCTGTACGATTTACAATTTTGCGTCGATTGTGTCGTCTCAGCGCTGGGCGCTGCAACCGAGGAGGTGGACGCGAAATATTAGCGCTATCGGGAGATAGCCCACAACGCGTGTAAGACGGGAACTTCGGTCAAGCATGCGATAAGGAAGAGTGAATTTTTTGATCCCAGCAATATTGTCGACTGTGAGATCGCTGCGCTCTGTTTCAAATCTTAATGTCACGACGCTTATTTACAAAATATATAATATATACACAAAAAAAATGTAAACACACATCGACATATGTATTTTTTATTTTGTCGCAATAAATAAGTACCCCTCGCGCGGAAATCTCATCTGCGTGTTCTCTCTCTTTCTTTTCCCCTCCTTCCAGATCTGTACCTAACATATCTCGATGCGATCCCCGACTCCGCTTACCACACGATCCCCGCGATTGCGTCATCCGCGATGCGTAAAGAGACGGATTGAAACAACCTTCGAACCGAAACGATGAAGAACAAAGAAAGGTAATCGAGATCCCGCGAAAAGAACGACCTTGAACACGTTCAAACGTGTTTTCACACGCTCACCCTCCGCCCCACGCGACACGTCTAAAAAATAGAACGACCTTGAACACGTTCGCTCCTCTTTTGAAAAAAAAGAACCGCTCGCCGCGTCGTTCGAGAAAAACAAAAGGAGGATGTAACGCCGACAGCAACCTTGAACGAGTTCGGACGCGCGATAAAAAATTATTCGCGAAACGTACGGTTCGGGTGAACGAAGAGAGCGGTATCGTCTCTCTCTGTCTCTCTCGATACATCGAAAAACCGCGTCCGGCCCGTTGAGACGAAAAAGCGCGCGATCGACGCTCCCTCTCGCCTGAGGACACGACGACCGCTCGCCGCGTCGTTCGAGAAAAACAAAAGGAGGATGTGACGCCGACAGCGACTTTGAACGAGTTCGGACGCGCGATAAAAAATTATTCGCGAAACGTACGGTTCGGGTGAACGAAGAGAGCGGTATCGTCTCTCTCTGTCTCTCTCGATACATCGGAAAACCGCGTCCGGCCCGTTGAGACGAAGAAGCGCGCGATCGACGCTCCCCCTCGCGGGAGGACGACTCGCGATTTTCGCCGTTTGGGAAACGGGGGCCGGAATACCACGTCCGGCCCGTTAGGACTGAGAAAAGCGGGCGATGCGACAGTACGCGCCTCGCCGCGATCGACGACGCTCCCTCCTCGCGCACCGTCGGTAACGCGGTACCCCCCCTTCCCTGTCCCCTTCCAGAGTACCCCAAGGCCAGAAGTGAATTTTCCCCCACTTTTCGTCCCCCCACCAGCTGCTCCTCCCGGACCCCCCTCGCCCATTTCTTATGGCGTTCCCCCCGCGGGGAACGCGCCTCCCCCGACCCCTGGATTTCTACCTGAGGCCAAAAGTATATTATTCTTAGCTACTTATATAACATATATTGAACAACCGAAAAGCAAAATATAATATTTTATACATTATACTTATAAGAAAACAATTATAATTATAAAATATTTAATTTAAAACAGTTTTATTAGATTAAATGAAATAAACGAATGATTTTTAAATATGCATCTAAAGTAAAAATAAGATACGCTATATTAATGCTTAATTTAAAATGCAATAAATAAAATTTTAATTTTAATACGACGATATGTTTCCGGATAGCACGGAGAATTGAAAAGAAATTCTTTTTGAATTCTTGATTTAAAAAATTTTTAAAGTACTTTTTCCGTATATTATTTTTGTCCCAAAACAACTCTTAAGAGTTCAAAAGAAATTCTTTTCTATGTCACCAATTCTGAGTTCTTATTCAGATACAAAAAAAATCACTTTTCTACTCCATAAAAATTCGTAATATATTCGAAATTATGTTTAGGTAGTATTCTAATAAAGCTCTATCTAAACGCTATTTCGAATGCATTGCGATTTCTTATAGAATAGAAAAATAATTCCTTTGTATCTGAAGGATAAGAAATGTATATACTAATCCATTTTATGTTCTTTCTGATGCAGAAACTGTTTTTGGATAGATTATGAAGGATTCTTTCTTATCCGATGTTACAGACAGAATATTAGGATTATAAACACTGAAATTAGGAATATAAATATAGGAAAATATAAAATAGAAGTATCCATGACTCCTATATCGATTAATGATTATATCACTAAATTGGTATACAGATTTGAAATATTGTATCATTAATTGTTATAACAAACAATTCGTATAATATAAAGCGATATATTTATCGTACATACAGACATGCAAAATAAAATTTTATATGCAAAATAATCAATGTATACCTAATATGATATATTATAAAAATATAAAAGTGTCCCGAAAGAGTGGTCGAGTAACGATTCGAAATTTTACAACCATATTGTTACTTCGCAGAAGCAGCGACGATCGTTGTATTTCGGAATTTGGACGCGCTTCCGCGCGTTCCGTTAATGCTTCATCGAATGAGAATCTATATGTACTTCGATAGATATGCATCAATCAATTGGCAGTAAATGGCTTATATAAAATGTGTCTGGATAGAATAATGGACATATGTATTATATTGTCTCGATGATTCCCATACGCCGGATTGAGCATTGCGTTTATAAATTTATAAAATTTCTCCTAAGAGCCGTTCTGATCCAAGTAAGCAAAAGTCCACATACAAAAATTCACATACAAAATTGCAACACCATGGATTTAATAGCACTTTGATATTCTTATTTAAGATAGCAGATACAATGAAAGAATCTATGGATAGATTTGAATATATTCTGTCTAGTCTTAGAAGCTAGTGTCGATAGGTTTCCGTTTAACGATGCTAAACTGGTAATAATTTCTGCTCCGGTGTCAGTCTTCAAAGATAATACAACCTGTCTTGTATTTAAATGTAAATCAGGTATACTGAATTTCCTCGATTTCGTCGGCACTGCTATATTTTGCGAATCCATATCCGTAGTTTCATTCTTCTCTGTAGGTACTTGCACGTCGTCATCAATAAAACACGATCATACCTAGAACCTAGAACATTGATATAATTTAGAACTGTTGAAAATATATACGAATATGTTATACATTCTTTGTTGAGTTACCTTATTCCGTATGTTATAAAGTTGATTGAGCCGGGATAAAGAGAAATGTACTTTCGTCGGTCGTCCCATTTCAATGAAAAACTGGCGGTTTTTGCCTAGAATCATTTCAGATTTTATTGTCGCAAAAGAAGGTGGAATACCCGTATCTGGATGTGGATCTCCATGCTTTGTTTCTATCATATAAATTTTGAAATCCTTCTCGTTCAGTATTGCGTTTAGATTTTGTGCATCGCCGAGCACTAGCTGTTATTGTTATATCGAAACGAGATATCTATAAATTCCGCAACAATATTAATTAAAATAAAATATTTAATAATATGCCACATTAATATTAAATGACGTATTAATTTTTTGTAAGTAAGATGGTATAATACGTACTTGTATTTTTTTAGATAAATATATTGCTGAGAGAATATGTTATCTTTCCGCAATTTACTAAAAATTCAAACGGTGGAAGTATTATAGTTTCAACCATGAGCCTTCCCTGCAAGAAAAAAAATCATTACTTTTAATATAAATTCTGAATTAAATCATGAAACGCTGTTATATTAACTTACAAACTGTATATTGTATTGTGGAATGCATGCTGGACATTTCAAAATCGACACCACTATCTTTTGTGAAGTCGATATCTGAATTATCTGACGTCTGTTTCAGCCAGAAATTTGCATTTTAATAAGTATTTCAGAAATGTAACCGTTCGTAGACAACGTAGAATCAAGCAGCAATTTTTTTTAGATATTAGAGTATCAAAGAGTTAGTTTCACAAGATAAATAGATAAACGATATTCTTAATTTAAGCATGACTGATTTTAAGTACAATGATTATGAATAATTATTCTATTTTCTGAGGTTTGTAACCACTTTATACTCTTAAACTCTTTTCACTTTCATCACAAACGTAGTTATTCAGAGTTTTTCAAACACTTCTAACAGCTCTCAATAGCATTCAGTGGGTATTTGAGCTAATTCTCTCCAAATTTCTGTTCCAATACAGATAGGCATTTGCTTAACTGACCATTTAAATTCTGAGAGGGAGCAGAGCAGAACGGAGAAAGGAAGAGCAATTGAGAAAGAAGTTCAGAGAACGACATTCAGATGGTGTTAGTGGGCGCTTACTTATTTCGCGCATGCGCACTCCATTTTAGACAACAAGAAATCAGGAGAGTTGCGCTACTGTATATACTGTGTCAGAAGTATAACATAATTCGAAATGATATTCTTTCGGCGTATAGATTAGTGACTTTAAAGGCCCTATGTAGGTTAGTGACGTGGTTTAAATAGTTAAATACAAAATATCTGTTTTAATAAAAATCACAACTTTAAAATAATACATTCAATTTTAATTATTTATTGGATTCATATTAAAATCTAACATTTCTTAATGGAAAACGCTGAAACTGTATACACGGCTGCGTTGCATTTGTCCCAATTGCTACAAAAAATAAAAAACAATATATTTGTTTGCTATAGTTATCAATTAATATTGAAAGAATTAATAAATAGGTTGCCGGCCAATAACGAGCAATGTTAGACGTTAAAATTCAAAATTTATTAATTTAACATTACAAATGGTACGTTTCGGCAACACTGTGCCTTCCTCAGCTAATTTTAACAATTAATTGAAATGCCACGAATCATGTGTCAAGAGTAACAAATTTCCACATCGAAATTCACATACAGATAACATTGAAATCTAAATTATTACATACTGATGAAGTCCTTAAAGTATTGATAAGGTGTATACTTGCTGAACAAAAATTCGGAATCGTTGTGTATCAATCTTAATTAAACGTCGAATGATAAAATCCATGATTAATTCCTCAGTCGGCAGTGAGAACGAATCGAGTCAATCTGTGATTTTTTGTCCGTCACAAACAAGAGTCGATAATTACGATGAAAGTGTAAATGAGACCATAGCAAATTCGAGTTAGTAAAGTTTTCAGAAAGAACTGTATCGTGTCGAATCTTGTGTGTGACTGAGCATTTTCGTTCCGTGTCGGAATCGGTTGACAACAATGATGTAAATAGACCAATGTTTAACTCCCTATGAGTTGTTACTAAGTTCGTTTAGGATGTTAAAATAAGAACCATCCAGCAATTCAGTGTCTTTATTGGAATTAATACCATTTTTTTGTTCTTTGATGTGTATCATCTCTGATATTAGTCTCTTGTAGTAATTCGTTTCGAAATCTAAAATCTCCGGGTTGTTCCAATTAAAACTATGATTCAAATTAAGTATATGTTCTGTAATGACTGAATGTCTGGATGGGTCCAATTTATAATTGTTTTTGTGTTCGTTGATTCTTGTTTTCAGTTGTCGCTTTGTTTGCCCCACGTAAGAGGCGTCGCAATCATTACATTTGATTTTATAAATTACATTGTTGTTCGAGCATAATGCATTGGTATCTTTATGTGTTTTGATAAACTTGTCCAATTTGTTGAGGACTCTATACCCTATTATATGTTCTTTTTTATCGAAAAGGTGTGCTGTTTTTTCAGAGATGTTGTTAATGAACGGAATAACAATAATTTTCCTTCTATTTTCTTCCGAGTCATTATCAACATTAACATTAGTGTCAACTCTATTCGCATTTTTGTTCTGCTTAAGTTTACCATCGAATAATGTCCTTAATCTTATGTTAATTCTCTTAAAGATCAAATCTATAGGATAACCGTTGTTCATTAGTATGTTAATACACAATTTTATGTTCTTTGCTTGGAATATAGGGTGGGACAATAGTATGGACCTGTCCACTAAACTGTATATCGTGCCAATTTTATGACACTCTGGATGGTTCGAATAGTAGGATAGATATCTGCCAGAGAATGTATCCTTGTGATACCAATCTATGTGGATAGTGTCATTAATAATATGTAATTTTAGATCTAAAAAACTCAACGTACGGTCATTTTCATATTCGATTGTAAACTTCAGCCTATCATGGTGATTATTAAATTTATCTAGGATGTATTGAGCCTTGTCACGTGGAATCGACATAATTATGTCATCAACATAACGAAAATAGAACGGCAAATTGAAACTAATCGATTCCAAAATTGTTTCCTCTAAATCTTGCATAACCATGTCAGCTATAATTGGGGATAATGGGGATCCCATGGGAGTACCAAAAGTTTGTTTGTATATAGCGTTGTTAAAGTTAAAGTATGTGGATGACAAAATTAATTCAATGGCAATTAAAAATTCTTTTTTCGGTATGTTAGTACCTTCTCTAATATGTGACCATCTTTTTTTGATACTCTCCAATGCTAGATTCAGAGGAATATTTGTAAATAACGAGGTCGCATCTAAAGATATAAGAATATTAGAATTTGAAACTTTCATACCAGAGAGCGTACTGTATAGGTCAAAGCTATTATTCATATAACTTCTTGTTTTTGGTATGTTATCAGAAATAATTTTTTGTAAAAAACTCGCAAGAGGATATAAAGCTGTGTCAATTGAAGAAACAATTATTCTAAACGGATGATTAGGTTTGTGTATTTTAGGGAGGGCATAGGCTTTAGGCAGTGGTGCGTCGCTGGAATGCATTCTAAAATATTCTTTTTTTGAAATATACTCTTTCTTGAACCATGATTTGAGTAAATTGTTACAGTCATTCTCAATTTGTTTTGCAGGATTTTTCTTCAAAATTGTGTAAGTATTTTTATCCTGTAACATGTTCTCCGTTTTTTGAATGTAATATTCCTTGTTCATGGCGACTGTGATGTTGCCCTTGTCTGCACGGGTGAAAATAATATCTGGGTTGTTTTTACAAAATCTTTGAGTTATTTTATACATGGTTAAAAGTTTTGTGTTAACAATGTTTGTGGTGGGTTTGGAGTATAAATAGTTATGTAATTGTGGGATTACAGCATTTCTAACCCTTGGTAGATTATTAATGTTGTTACGTTTCGTGTTACGTGTTGAAAGAATTACCTCATGATTTAAATATTGATATCTATACTCAGTATTGCGCTTTTTCTCAGCTAGCTATGCATTTTTTAGCGTGAAGGCTAATACATCATGCAAAAATTTTTCCGATATTCCATTTATATATGCAAGTTGACAATAATTAATTGTTTATGATCCGTAAAATTTTTATCCCAGAACATTTGCCGTATAAATTTCGGCCACGTATTTGCATTGCCAATAATGTCCTGAATCACAAGCCACGGATTATTGTTCAATTGCTGAACTAAGTATGCCATTGTAAGATTAAGATGTGCAGGTTGTAAATGACAAGATATTTATTTAAGTAAGACGCGTCGAAATACACTACATATGTCGCTACGGAGCATGCGCGTGCGGCCACGGAGCATGCGCATGTGGCCGCGGGGCATGTTCATAGTCGCTATATCTTGTCGGTATGACAGGTCTCATAACCTGATAATCGTCAACTTTAACTGTTAATATCTCGCTTCACGGGGTAAAGCGACACTTTTTCTGCCAGATTCGGTCGTTTTGTGCAAAAACGCGTTGATTAAGCCTAAGTTCAACGAAATCGGTGAGGAGGCCACTATTCTGCACATTTACCAATTATTTATGCATCCCTATTCGTCAATATATCTTATATAATATATCAAAGTATATGAGGGGAGGGGGATAGTGACGCGCTTTAAAAGTATTTAACTGTTTAAACCACTTTAAATAGTTAAATACAAAATATCTGTTTTAATAAAAATCACAACTTTAAAATAATACATTCAATTTTAATTATTTAATGGATTCATATTAAGATCTAACATATAAGGTTGCCAACAAAGCTATACCTTTGTCGGCAACTTTGTCGCTGTCGCTATAAGAGGATGCTGGAGCCGCAGGCGAACTCGATCAGCGTCGATAAAGAAGTGCTCACCGATTCTTACGCATACATACAGAGCGCCTGCTCTAGGGGTACCCGTTATACTGATCCGTATGTTTTTGGCTGAATTCGGAGAGACGCGTAACATTGTGCATATGAAATTTTCAAATGCACTTTTCTCTTATACTAAAGCTCGCAGCTCATTTCTGCAAGCACAGGATTCTTCTTTATTGTATTTCCGTGACTCTGTAAGGTTTTTATATACGTACACAATCTATAACTTTTATGTGCAGCAAATGTCATGAGTCGACCGCAAAATCGAAAATAAAACTGTAATTTTCTAATGTCTTTTTGTTTTTTATACGCAATTGGTGTCTGCAGTCTTTGTTATCGTCCATACTTTAATTTTGGACAAAAAAATTTTAATTCGGTAAAATTAATTAAAAGATTTGTGTGTTTGAAAATATCGCGGTAAAACAGATCTGTCTCCAGCTGTTCGCGATCGAACTGTAATCCCCCGTGAATAATCGCGAGGCGAATTCTCGCTTAAGCCCAGCTTGTTTCGGGAACAACCGCCGTTATTCCAAGAACCTTCGAGAAGCCGAGAAACGAACGCTTGTTTTTCCTCGCGTGCTTGCTCTATCCCCTTTGTCCCATCGCGCGACGTAAACATTGGACTATTGGAGACGGAGCACCTGCGAGAGCAGCTGATCGGTTGCCGACTCCGAAATTCGAGGTGTTCAAATCTAAAGACAAGTCAACGGGTCGGCTACCGATTGGCTCGACTAATTGTTCGGCCCATTACCGGGGATGCGTGACGCGTGGGGATGGGGAGTTCGTACCTCCGAGTGCGCCGGAGGCTCGGGCAGATACGCTTTTGGAGACGTAACGAGCATCTCTTTTCAAAAAGCTAACTACTTCTTGCGTGGAGTCTCGACGACGGCTCGATCCGTGGCTCGCGGAGCTAATCGTGCGCCGAGAACCGTAGCTCGCGGAATAAGCGCCGATTTTCGAGGAATCAGAGTCGCGTTTCGTGGATTCCCGTGTAAATAAGTGTATTATATTCTCTGTAAATATATCCTGTAAATAGACATACAAGAGTTAACGCTTATATAAGCCCCGTTCCCGTACCTATAACTCGATCTTCCTTCCGCTCACGCACATTTATTGGTCCTTCGAGCCAGATTTCGCGACCGATATCCGCGCCGCGAGTGAGTGGTCAAGGGTGAGTTTCTCGTGCTACGAGTGACCGCCTGGAAGACGAAGATGAGCAACCTTGAGATGGAGGGACTTATCCGTTCGCAGAACGAACTGCACGGCCGCATCGCGCGCGCCTATGAAAACTTGAAGAAAGCGGGAGGCGCCAGATTAACAATGGGGCTGGTGAATGCTCGCCTCCAAGCCTTGGAATCGAACTGGAACAAATTCGAGGAACAACACGGCAAACTGCTGTCAATGCCTCCAGAGATTCTCGCCGCCTCTGACTATAAGAAACAGGACCTTCCGGCTTTGGTAGAGGAGACCTTCTTAACGCAGAAGGGAATGTTCCTGGACGTCATCCTGTCGCACAAGGCGAGGGAGGGGGTTGCAGCTAAGAGTGAGACTTCGGAGGCGGCGACAACGGCTAATCGCACCACGTTACCGCGGATTCAGCTGCCGGAATTCTCGGGCAAATACGAGGACTGGCCATCGTTCCGCGACCTCTTCCACTCTCTCATAGGCCGGGACGCTAACACGACGCCAGTAGAGAAGCTGCACTACCTCAAAACTTCCTTGAAAGGTGAGGCTGAGTTATTAGTCCGGAATATCGCGACGACGGCCGAAAATTATAACAGTGCGTGGAACGTATTGAATGCGTATTACGAGAACAAGCGCCTCCTCACCCGCGCGTATCTGTCTAATTTTCTTGCGCTAACAAAAATGAAGAGCGAATCGGCGATCGAGCTTCGAAAGATTTTCCACGGCGTCAAAGCAACGATCAGCTCGTTGGCGAGTATCGGTCGGCCTATAAACCGTAGCGAGGACCTATTCGTGTATCTGGCGGTCGAGCTCCTGGATCCGCGTTCGCGCCGCGAGTGGGAAGCGTCCATCGGCGACACGACCGAGCCTCTGACGTATGCGACTCTCGAGCAATTCCTGGATCGGCAGCTGCATACGCTCGAGTCGATGCAGCCCGCTAAGGTCGACGGAGCCGCTGGTAAAGCCGCGAGCGGAGCCGCCAAATCCGCGCGGAGCCACCTCGCTCGAAAGCAGGAGGGAAATCCGGACGCCAAGCGAGGTCGTTGCCACTGCTGCCAAAAGGACCATATCCTCATGTTCTGCGAGGACTACAAGAGGAAAACAGCCCAGGAACGGAAGCAGCTTGTCGACAACAAGAGCCTGTGCCTGAACTGCCTCGGTTCTCACAAGGTCAGTGAGTGCGCGTCGAAGAAGGGGTGCGCTGCGTGTGGCGCGCGACACCATACTTCCGTCCACGACGCGTGTCGCGAGGACGAGGTCGCGAAGACGGTTCACGCGGCTCAGAGACTTGCCGTAAAGCCGAGCGCGGTGCTCCTCGCCACCGCTCGCGTTCGCGTAGCCGATCGGTTCGGAACCTTACATCACGCTCGCGCGCTGGTCGACCAGGGATCGGAGTCGTCTCTTGTGACCGAGCGCCTCGCGCAAAGATTAAAGTTACCGCGTTCTCGCACGTCGGTTTCGATATTCGGCGTCGGCGGACAGAAAACGGCTGTCGCAAAAGGATGCGTATCGTTGACGCTCGCGCCGCGAACCGACGGCCTCGCGATGTCGGTCTCCGCGCTCGTACTCCCCCGGCTCACAATATACGCCGGCGGTATCGAGGCCGGCGCTGACGCGTGGGCTCATCTTCGGGGTCTGGAGCTAGCGGATCCCGAGTTCAGCGCGTCCGATTCGGTGGACATCCTCCTCGATGCCGACGTTTACGCGGAAATACTGCAAGAGGGACTTCGCAAGGGGGGTAGCCGCGAGCCCGTCGCGCAAAACACGACTCTTGGCTGGATTCTGTCCGGCGCTATCGGAGAAGGCGCTTCGAGTCACGTCGCACAATCCTACCAGTGCCGTGTCGAGGACGAACTGTCGCAACTAGTGAGGCGATTTTGGGAGCAGGAGGAGGTTCCGTCGGCTGCCGGACCGCTTTCGAAAGCCGACCAGGAGTGTGAGGAACATTTCGCGCGCACACATTCGCGTAAGCCCGACGGGCGCTACGTCGTGCGACTCCCCGTCGTCGAGCCGATGCCGAATCTCTGGGGTACGCGCCGCGCGGCCGTTCGCGTGATGAAGGCCATGGAAGCAAAGTTCGCGCGGGATGCTCTCTTCCATGCGCTGTATACTGACTTCATGCGTCAATATGTCGAGCTCGGACATATGACGCCGGTCGATCTGCCGGCCGAGCCGGCAAAAATGGCCGTCTGCTATCTGCCTCACCATGGAGTGATGAAGGAAACCAGCGCGACGACGAAATTGCGAGTCGTCTTCAACGGTTCTTCCGCACTGCCGACGGGAGCGTCGCTAAATAAGTATCTGCAGACCGGGCCGAACTTGCTGCCGGCTTTGGCAGAGATCTTACTCCGTTGGCGGCGTCACCGGTACGTTTTCGCGGCGGACATAAAGAAAATGTACCGGCAGATCGAAGTCCACCCGGAGGACAGGGATCTGCAGCGCATAGTCTGGCGTAAGAGTCCTAGCGATGTGTTGCTGGAATTTCTCTTAAACACTCTCACGTACGGGCTTGCTTGTTTCGCGTTCCTGGCGATTCGCACGCTCCATCAGCTGGCCAAAGACGAGGGAGTCGAGTTCCCGCTAGGAGCTATCGCCCTTCTACTGGAGACATACATGGACGACGTATTGTCTGGCGCGGACACGATCTCGAGGGCAAAGGAGATCCGTCGTCAGCTGGACCGAATCTGCATGGCGGGCGGTTTCCCTCTCAAGAAGTGGTCGGCGAACGAGGCGTCGATACTCGATGAGGTCCCTCCTGAGGATCGCCTTCAACGCGAGCCTCGGTGGTGGCTGCCGGGCGAGAGCCACTTGACACTCGGGCTGCGTTGGCATCCACGCGAAGACCAGTTCGCCTACTCGACACAACTAACCCAACTGGAGGCTATTACGAAGCGGTCGGTCTTATCTTTAGCCGCTCGGCTATTCGACCCGCTGGGGTGGCTCGCCCCCACTACCGTATTAGCTAAAATCTTGTTTCAGTCCACCTGGTTGCTGTGATTAGATTGGGACACGCAGCTCCCTGACACCGACGTCCGACGATGGCTCGAATTCCAGGCCGGACTGCCTCTACTGGAAACAATCCGATTGCCCCGATGGCTGGAGAGCGATCTAGAAGGTGTCAAGCGCGAACTGCACGGATTCGCCGACGCCTCGGAAAAGGCGTACGCAGCGGTGGTCTACCTGCGGACCGAATGCTCGAGCGGCGAAGTAGCCGTGAGCCTCGTGGCGGCGAAAATCAAAGTTGCTCCTTTGAAGCAGGTCAGTCTTGCACGGCTGGAGCTAAACGCTGCCGCCCTACTCGTCCGACTCGCCAATCATGCTCGGCGGGTCCTCAAGATAGAAGAGGATCCGACCCATCTGTGGACTGATGCGACCGTAGTACTGGGCTGGATTCGAGGTCACCCTGCCTCCTGGAAGACATACGTGGCGAACAGAGTGAGTGAGATTCAGCTCACTCTCCCTGACGCCTATTGGCATCACGTCCCCGGGCGCGAAAACCCCGCCGACTGCGCGTCCCGGGGCCTCTTACCAAAAGAACTCGTGGAGCACCCGCTCTGGTGGCAGGGCCCGGCGTGGCTCCGAACTAAAACCAGTCCGTGGTCCGCCCCCTTGGACGACGAAGTACCAGTCGACCTCCCGGAACGACGCTCTCACATACCGTGCCGTGGCGGTCGCTACGGAGGAGCCCGAGCTGCTGACGAGGTACTCATCCCTGACGAGCTTGGCGCGGACGACAGCTTGGTGCCGTCGTTGGCTGCGGTGCCTGCGGACGAGGCGGACTGCACACGAGGAACAGCCCGATTCCTTCGCTGGGCTCGTACTAACACGCGAGGAGCTCAACGACGCCATAGTGTGTTGGATCGGCTTGGTTCAATCCACTCATTTCAAGGGGGAAGCGACGGCCCTCAGAAAGAACGCTCCGCTCCCGGCGCGCAGTTCCATCGCCTCGCTGAGCCCCTTCCTGGACGAGCGAGGCTTGCTCCGCGTCGGCGGTAGACTCAAGAACGCCACGCTTGCCTACGACGCTAGGCACCCCATGATCTTGCCGGGACCGTCACGATTAACGAAGCTTATCGTGGAGGCGTGCCATCGGCATTGCACGGAGGCGTGCAGACGACCCTCGGAGCCCTTCGTCAGGAGTACTGGGTCCCTCGCGGTATTAATCATTTTGACCAAACAAATTAGGAATTATGCATATTGTCCGGCCATTATGCATAATTCCCAATTAATCATTTTGCCCGTAATATATATAACTCACGCAAAAGTATCAAAACGCCTATTTAATACGTAACATGAAAGATTACTTTTATATTAATCTCCTGCTTTGTAATACTGATACTTCTCATTAAAGTAAATACTTTATAACCATTGCTGTCTGTGTCTCAATAATCCTGACACATTCATAGACAAGTGTTGACGAGGCTCTGTGGATTGTACCGGATAATGAGAGAGAAACTGCTTTTTATGTGAACAATACTTTTGTGATAGTTTATTAGAAACACGATAAGATAACCAAGCCTTCTCTAGCAGCGCATAGACAAAACAAGGAAAGGGACGGTCCCTTCGGGGTCGCATGCGCTAATATAACGAAAAGTTAAAAGCGGTATTCGCAAGCAGCCGGCGCTCCGGCTGCCACCTGCAATGCCATGATTGGCCACTTAATACATGAGAGAGTTTAATAGGAAAAGTGCGCGAACACCCTTAACACTACTATTGTTTAAATACTTTTTATTAATAACAAACAGTCTTTGGTTTAACGCTTAAACCTTCTCGCAAATTTGCAAATTTTTTTTTTGGTAGCGGTTTTGTAAAAATATCAGCTTTTTGGTTTTCTGTAGGTACATAAATCACATTTATTTCCTTGTCTTCTACTTTTTCTCTAATGTGATATCGGATATCTATATGTTTCGTTCTCTTATGGAACTCAGGATTTTTGACTAGTCTAATCGTGCTTTGATTATCTATATATAAATCAGTTGAGTTAACACATGGATATCCAAGATCTTTTAACAACTTTCTCAACCAAACTGCTTCTTCGGTCGCTGCCGCTGCAGCTACATACTCCGATTCGGTTGTGCTTAACGTAATTAACTTCTGTCTTTGGGAAGACTACGATATTAAACTATTTGTTAGTAGAAATACGTATCCGCTAGTGGATCGTCTGGTTTCAAAATCATTAGCATAATCCGCGTCGGAAAAAACTTTTTTTGATTTCGCTGCTAGCAAACCATCATCCACGAATAATGCTAGAATGACTTTACAGTTCTGGATAATAACCAATAAAAATACTTTTGTCCGCTTTTATTTCTTTAAAGTTGAACTGTTTCAAAACACTACTAAATTTCTTATTCCAACGACGAGAGGACTGTTTTATTCCATATAAAGATTTTAAAAGCTTACAGACTACGCTCGCCTTTTTACAATCTTCTTTGTTTTCTACAGATTCAAGTCTATCTGGGAGTTCTATGTAGATGTCCTCCTCGAGATCCCCATAAAGGAACGCTGTTTGCACATCAAATTGTATCAGCTCAAGATCCTCCTGAGCTACTATCGCCAACAAGACACTGAGTGAGTAGTACCTCACAACTGGTGCAAATGTTTCCTTGAAGTCAATCCCATGCTTTTGTTTGAAAGCTCTGGCCACCAGTCTTGCCTTGTAACGAAGTACCTTTCTTTGTGAGTCGCGAATAATTTTGAAAACCCATTTCGTGCCAATGGTTTCATATCAAGCTCCCTTTTCACCAAATTCCACGTTTGATTTGCCTTATTGATATAAATAAAAAGTGCTGTTAGAATTATTTACGTATTTAAAAAAACTCAAAAAAAAAAAAAAAATTTTTTTAACATAATTTACGAACAAAAATTTAATTTTTTTTATTTTTTATATTTTTGGCTAAAAATTTACGTCTATATTCTTGAAATGTAGAATCAAAAAAAAATTATACTTTAGCGTACCTTTAAAAAAAGGTATTTATTTTGCTGTGTGACAAAGGTGGTTTTTAAGGTAAAAAAATCAAAAATTTTTGTGAAAAAATTTTAAAAAAATTTATTTTTTATTACATATTACTTATTATTATTCGCCTCAGAAGAAGAACTGTTGTCATCGAAATATTCTTGCTCGGCACATACTATGGCATTCTGAACACGTGGCCGCAAACTATACGCCATCGTGCTCACTATTGCATTTACAGGTACAGATATGATTCAAAAAAATGTATATTAAACTTTTTTGACCTCACTATGCACTATCAATTATAATATCACTTCTAATTAAAAATGTTTATCCGAAACAAACCGACGCTTAATAGTACACAACAGGGTCAGAATGACTCTGCACCGACTTCGAATGATGCCCAAAGCTTATTACGTGTTGCGCTATACAAAGAAAGCATTTTAACGGGCCTCAGGCCCGCCAATTTTCAAAATGCTTTCAACATATTTACTATAAAACTCGAGGTAAGGGTCAAATAGACTCTGTGTGTTCTCCGAGGGTTAACGCTGTATCATTTTAACATTTAACGCTTTTTACGCCGTTTCTTCTAATGACAAGAATAACGCCCGTTAAATGCTCAATAGAGGCTACACGCAGTTTCCAATGATGAAAGCAAATACCTATTAAATGCTTAACAGAGGATTTATAAATGTTTTAAAGAATTCTCAGCAAACGTTATATGTCATGTAAACGTGCAAACTCTCAAAAACGCTATACACAAATGTCTTTCAAACGTTGCAGCGTTGCAATTTCAGCTCTACAAAATCTTTACTGACCGTTTCTAAACTCTCAACAAACTCCCGCAAAAATTATTCACGTAAATGTCAAACAAACGTTCATGAAACATCTTATTTTTGCCAGAAATCCGGCCGATTTATTATAACCAATATAAGCTTAATTTTCTCGTCCGGAGACCCAGCTACCACCACTGATTGTGAGTGTTCTTTGCCTCTGTCGTCCGGTCGAATTTCCCTACTCCGAAACTTTCCCTCTTTGACCAGACAAACCGAGGGGTTGAGGGTTCTCAGCCTCTACTGCGCTCTCGGCTCTGGTACCTCCGTTGCCGGCTTAAGACACACGCCCGAGTAGAGAGTTCTCTTATTATCTAGCCGTAGTAACACCGAAGTTAATTTATGTCCAGTCGTTTACCTGCTAACTAGGCAACCTTACCGTGCCCCCGCGCCGGCCGCAAAGAATTCGCGACGGTATAAGGTTCACAATCCGCGCGCTGTACATACGTCCGTTATCTTCGTGTATTTGTACCGATTCACGCTAGTTGTGTCTGTCTCTGAATCCGCGCTCTGTACATACGTCCATTATTTTATTGGATTCGTTTCCTGATCCACGTTTTCTCTAAAGAAAAAGTATATTCAAAGGTATATAGAAATTTGTATATCTTGTATATTCAATCTATGTAGTATTTTGGCTTTATCTGTTGCGACGCTATTTTCTACGGTTTCGCTATCCGGAGGATGGCGATCGTGGATTCACAAAACGCGAAGTTAGGTTGAGAGACGAAAAAGTAACGCGGGCAGATGCCCGCAGATAATTGCCAGATAAACGCAATAAAATGGGCGCCAGGCGCGACTATTCGCACCACCGTACAGTACCTTAGCACCAATACCTAACGTGATACCTCAGGGCGTAGTTTCCTTTTTATGGAAATATAGAGAGGAGACGTGACACAATTAATCAGACACAACTTAACAAAAATAGAACAATATATATTTGAAATCGGTGATAGAGATGTAATCAGAAAGATAAGACAGTTGAAATCAAAGACAGAAATGTAGTCAACATATTTGAAATCAGAGGCAGAAATGTATGTTTGAGATCAGAAACCAAATAATATATTTGAGGTCAGAAATGAGACAGATAGAATAATGTATATGAATCAGTAATAAGAAAGGCATAATAATATGTTTGAGTCAGAAACGAGAAAGATATCGAAAAAGATGTAAAGACGAATGTCAGTGCGGCAAACTGTCTTCCGCGCAAACACGAATCACGAAGCACTCAAATACCGAATAACACGCACGACTTATACTTACGCATTCTCACGAAACCGAACAACACGCAACGACTTATACTCACGCATACTCACGAATCCGAATAACACGCAACGACTTATACTCACGAATCAGACCCACCCAACATACGCATACTCACGTTATCTAACTCTCGGCGGTTGGCCTCGCCATGCCGACCCAACGCGGCGGCAGGATCGTCCTCGCCTCGATCCACCAACGCAAGACGACCTGAATCGCGGACGATTCCACGGCTGGCCATGCAAATCCCAAAATCTCCGTATCACTCGCTCACGACAAAACCCGGTGGTTCCACGGCCCCGCGCCAATCCCGACTTGACGGTTTTACTCAACGCGAAGTACTCTACGTTTACACCAACGTCCGCGACACGATTTACCACGAATATCGCACACACAATAGCGCGATAGCGAATATAACATTTATCACGAATACCATACAAACAAATACGCAAAGTGATGGTCGGCCGCAACGGTGTTCCCTGGGGAGGGCGTACTAGATTTCTACTTACTGGAGGATTTGTTCTCGGCGGGGCCCCTTAGTGGATTTCAATCCAGACTTCTCGACAAGGTATGACGCAAGGTAACAACGGGTGCTCATTCTCCAGGTAATAGATATTGTCAGCTTTTCCAAGGTAACTGACAGCGCGATACAAAGCGGGGCCAGCGCCTCGAACGAATCCTCTTCACCGCGGGGATGCCAGAGTGGTGACCTTACAAAACGATGTCCCACAAAGAGCCTCCGGATCGGTCGTCAAAGGGTGTTCACCGAGCTCGGTCCGTGGCGCACTACCTGCAGTGTCCGCTGATTAGAGCGCGCTCTTCTATGCGCCTAGCGCCGCATTCTTTCCTGCGGCGCGACTCGAACTAACTCCGCCTTGGCGCGGCCCCTTTAAATAATCCGGCTGTCCGGGCTGCGATTATTTGGCCGGCGTTACGTAGGCCAGGCTGGCCGGGCCATGGCCACGTCCACCGGCAGCTCCTCGGGGTGGCGACCAGGGACGTACTTCGAGCTCGAGATCGGATCTTGTACGACGGTCCTTGCGTTGCGCTTGTGAGGAGGTTCGGGCGCGACCCGACAGCCACGTCTCTCGGTCTCCCTCGTGGCGACTCAAGGCCGTTACACAGTGACCCGGTACCACCGGCCATCCTCTTAAAATAATCTCAATAACGCTAATTAATTAATACGCAATTGCCTTCCCCTGCTCCGAGCGAGAAAGCACCCCCGACCTTTCTCTCGGCCGAGCCCGTCCGGTTGGCGGACGCAATTTGTCACGTCACATTTTATATAAAAATTCAATATAGGTATATTCAGTCATGTATATTCTGTATCAAAAAAGGTAAAAAAGGCACCAAGTACACGCGTAATGTTGTAAATCCAAAAATCTAACCTAAGTGGTGGTAGATTCCTTTCCTCCCAGGTTAGATCATTTTCAATGAATATATTTCCACCCTTTAGTTTGTACTTATTCCTCATCACTTCTTTCTTGTCCTGCTCCTTCAATTTAACTACGGTAACCGTGCCACTTTTTCTCACATTTATTACTTTACATCTTACACCTAAATTATCTCTTAAAAAATTCTGCGCCCACTCCTTCCAGTCTCTTTCTTGTTCTAAATTTATCTCTCTAATTACCACGTTATTCTTTCTATCTTCCTTTTCTTTATCTTTCATCCATCTCTTAAGCTTGCCTACCTCTATGTCACTTAGCCTACCCTCACTTACCAGGGATCTCGCATAGCTACTTCCCTCTCTGCTCCTTCTAGAAAAACTGCTCTCACTAACACTTCTCTGGCTTTGACTTTCGCTTTCACTACCAATATCCATCTCACCTTTCTCGCAACGCTCTAACCTATTTTCTAATTCAAACAATTTATTTTCAATTCCCTTTAGACTTTCCTCGTTTTTTTCCTTCCTTACCTTTTATTTCCTCTACGTATTGTGCAAAACTTTCTTTTATCTCCTCAAATTTACCTACCTCCTTGGATATCTGTTCCCTCATTTACTTTATTTCATCTCTCAATATACCTAAATCACGTTTCATCTCCTCTTCATCTCTAAATGACACTGATTTACCTAACTCAAGTTTACGTTGTTTACTATCCGCTTTGCTGTCGATCTTGCTCCTACCTACCTTACCCGCCCTACCGCTATTACCGATATCGCCCGCGCTTCCCGCGCTTGTCGGGATACGCGACGCCATAACCTAACGGCTACCGCTCGCTTTTTCCGGCCTACATTCTATTAAGTAAATGCAAGTAAATTATTAAATGCTTCTAGCAAGAAAATAACGTTTCTAAACTCTTAACGAACTCTCGCAAACGCGCACGTAAACGTCAAACAAACATTCATGAAGATTCTTCTTATTTTAACTTCTTATTTTTGCTTGGAAAATAATTCCCGACTGAGTTAATGTATCAACCTCTGGTTTGAGCCAAAATTTTTCTTATTTTATGCTCTTTCTAACGATATACAATATAAAAAGTTCCATTTAAAATTTTTAAAGATTTGGAGTTTTCTTAGGGCAATCCCTTGGGGAGACGACTCCCAATCCTCTGAGTTGCCCCTCGAAATGATCAAACACGTACATTTCGATATTTTTCATAATTTTAAGCCATTTCTAAAATATAGATGGTGGACACTTTTTGTTCGCAGACCCTGTATATGTATATACATATACATATATACAGGGTATGTTATTTTAAATACCCCAAACAAATATCTCGAAAAATATGAAAGATACGAGAAAACGGTTCAGACAAATGTAAAATATCAAGGGGCACAAATAAATCAATTATTGATTAAATCAATTTTCGAAAAAATCGAATCTTTAAGGTCACATAAAGGTCATCTCCATTTTTTAAAATGAAAATTGTATGATTTTTTTATAATATAATTCTTCATTATTCTACATAAAAATTTTAGTTAGAGTTATAATTAACAAATTAATAGTTTACATACTTATTTATACATATATTTATATACCAGGTGTGCCATTTTAAATGCCCCAGGCAAATATCTCGAAAAATATGGAAGATATAAAAAAACGTTTTAGACAAAAGATGCATCAAAGAGGAACAAATAATGATAAAACCAATTTAGAAATAAATCAATTTTTTAAGGTCACATAAAAGTCATCGCCATTTTTTTCATAATATAATTTTTCTAATTATTCTACATATAAAAATATTAAGATGGTTGTAAAGAAATTAATAGTTTACAAGATATTTCATATTTTATTCTGGCACATTTTGGCGAAATATAAAGTACCTCATAAACTATTCATTTTTTGGTAACTGTACCTTTAACATTTTTATGTACAGAATAATTTAAAAAAAAGGTAAAGAAAGGCGCCAAGTACACGCATAGTAGTGTATATGTTGTTACCTCGAAAAAAAAACAGTGGTAGTATTATACCTTAAAAAAATCTAAGTAACAAGTGGTAGACGAAATCTTTGTATCTTGAAAAATCTCGAAAAAACCTAAACAGTGGTATCTTCACCTAAAAAAAAAACAAAGTAGTAGTATTATACCTCGAAAAAACCTAAGTAACAAGTGGTGGACGTAAGCTTTGTATCTCCAAAAATCTCATCACAAAATTACGTTACCTTATCAAAAAATGAGTCGCGCTTCAAGTGATCTATTATTACAATTACAAAAAAGAAATGATATCTCTTTTTAAATTACAGCGCCAATTACAGAGAACATACACTGAGAAAAAAAATTTGTCAATCCCAAGAAATATTTAGTCCGATACGTTCAACTAAACATTTTAGTTAGTTAACTAAACATTAGTTGAATTAATTAATTCTTGATTAAAGAAACGAAATAAATTGTTGAAACAACTAATATTTAGTTAACTAACTAAAATGTTTAGTTGAACGTATCAAACTAAATATTTCTTGGGATTAACAATTTTTTTTCTCAGTATATTTTTCGAGATACAAAGATTACGTCTGCCACTTGTTACTTAGGTTTTTTCGAGGTATAATATTACTACTGCTTTTCTTCGATTAGAATAAAAAATTGAATCATGAAGAATTACACAGAGGTAACAGTACAAAATACAAATATTTTATTAAAATATTTAAACCCAACAAGGGAATACAAGGTATTTAAATACAAAGTTTATATATGTATTTTAAAAGATTTAATCGCATCGCAAAGAATTACAGAGGTAACAGTACAAAAAATAAAAATATTTTATTAAAATACATAAATTTTTCTTGTCAAAAAACTTGGCGCTGCTAGACCTTAAAATTAGGTCAGCTTGGTGTGTGTGTGCGAGCGAGTGGGTGTGGGCGATGTGTGTGTGGGCGATGTGTGTGTGGGCGATGTGTGTGTGTGTGTGTGTGTGTGTGTGTGTGTGTGTGTGTGTGTGTGTGTGTGTGTGTGTGTGTGTGTGTGTGTGTGTGTGTGTGTGTGTGTGTGTGTGTGTGTGTGTGTGTGTGTATGTGTGTGACGGTGAATAATGCGGCTTATTATTAAGTATAGGATAAGTTAGGATAAGTTTAGATTTTTAAAGCGATTAGAATTAAAAGTATAGAATAAGTATAGAATAAGTAATATTTACATTTGTAAAAGGTCTCTCTCTCTCTCTCTCTCTCTCTCTCTCTCTCTCTCTCTCTCTCTCTCTCTCTCTCTCTCTCTCTCTCTCTCTCTAGCAGCGCCAAGTTTTTTGACAAGAAAAATTTATGTATTTTAATAAAATATTTTTATTTTTTGTACTGTTACCTCTGTAATTCTTTGCGATGCGATTAAATCTTTTAAAATACATATATAAACTTTGTATTTAAATACCTTGTATTCCCTTGTTGGGTTTAAATATTTTAATAAAATATTTGTATTTTGTACTGTTACCTCTGTGTAATTCTTCATGATTCAATTTTTTATTCTAATCGAAGAAAAGCAGTAGTAATATTATACCTCGAAAAAACCTAAGTAACAAGTGGCAGACGTAATCTTTGTATCTCGAAAAATATACTGAGAAAAAAAATTGTTAATCCCAAGAAATATTTAGTTTGATACGTTCAACTAAACATTTTAGTTAGTTAACTAAATATTAGTTGTTTCAACAATTTATTTCGTTTCTTTAATCAAGAATTAATTAATTCAACTAATGTTTAGTTAACTAACTAAAATGTTTAGTTGAACGTATCGGACTAAATATTTCTTGGGATTGACAAATTTTTTTTCTCAGTGTATGTTCTCTGTAATTGGCGCTGTAATTTAAAAAGAGATATCATTTCTTTTTTGTAATTGTAATAATAGATCACTTGAAGCGCGACTCATTTTTTGATAAGGTAACGTAATTTTGTGATGAGATTTTTGGAGATACAAAGCTTACGTCCACCACTTGTTACTTAGGTTTTTTCGAGGTATAATACTACTACTTTGTTTTTTTTTTAGGTGAAGATACCACTGTTTAGGTTTTTTCGAGATTTTTCAAGATACAAAGATTTCGTCTACCACTTGTTACTTAGATTTTTTTAAGGTATAATACTACCACTGTTTTTTTTTTTCGAGGTAACAACATATACACTACTATGCGTGTACTTGGCGCCTTTCTTTACCTTTTTTTTAAAAAAGGTAATTTTGTACAGATATCACGCCTTTTTGTAGTATTACGCATTGTATAAACAGTATGTACAAGGTGTTATTTCGAGGTATAATACTACCACTTTGTTTTTTTCGAGGTAACAACATAATACATATATGTACTACTATGCGTGTACTTGGCGCATTTTTTTACCTTTTTTTTGAAAAAGGTAATTTTGTACGGATATCACGCCTTTTTGTAGTGTTACGCATCTTAATCTTAACAAAAAAAATTACACCTTATAAAGAAATGTGTCTGAAGTTGTAAATATATATATATACACATTGCCGGACATTGCTTTTATGTATAATATGCATGTATATTACGTTGCTTGTATAAATTATTTCTTACCAACTTTTTCCAAAAATTATTTTTACGTCAGACATAATTTTAATTCATCCAATTTTTATTATGTCTAAACATAATTTTTGTCCAATTTTTATTATGTCTAGACATAATTTTAATTCAGCGATTTTTATTATGTCATGACATAATTTTAATTCTGCCGCTAAGGAAATTTTAAGTCGATTTTTATGAATCAAGCTTGAATTCAATGTTTAGGTGTCCCAGGTTGCCGATGACGAGGTCCACATAGCGCGCTCTATAGTTTTCGGTGTCCAGGTGTATTAATACCTTGAATTTGATGGCCACGTGTTCCAAGTTGCCGATGACGAGGTCCACATAGTGCGCTTCGTAGTTTTCGGTGTCTACATGTATTAATACCTCGAATTCGATATCTACGTGTCCTACATTGGGTGCGTTCAGCCGATACTTTGCTAGCCTAGCAATCGTGAGCAGTCGCTCGTTTTCGCTCGTTTCCTCTTTTTTGACTTACTGGATTAAAAAGAGAAGAAACGAGCACAAACGAGCAACTGCTCACGATTGCTAGGCTAGCGGAGTATCGGCTGAACGCACCCATTCAGATTTAAAGTTATTAATACACCTAGACACCAAAAACTATGAAGCGCATTATGTGGACCTCGTCATCAGCAACCTGGGACACCTAGACATCAATTTCAAGGTATTAATACACGTAGACACCAAAAACTACGGAGCGCACTATGTGGACCTCGTCATCGGCAACCTGGGACACCTAGACATCGAATTCAACGTACAATTACACCTGGACACCAAAAACTATGAAGCGCACTATCTGGATCTCGTCATCGGCAACCTGGGACACGTGAACATCAAATTCGAGGTATTATTACACCTAGACACCGAAAAATACGGAGCGCGATATCTGGACCTCGTCATCGGCAACCTGGGACACGTGGACACCGAAAACTACGGAGCGCACTATGTGGACCTTGTCATCGGCAACCTGGGATACCTAGACATCGAATTCAACGTACGATTACACCTGGACACCGAAAACTATGAAGCGCATTATCTGGATCCCGTCATCGGCAACCTGGGACTCGTGGACATCGAATTCAAGATATTAATACACGTAGACACCAAAAACTACGGAGCGCACTATGTGGACCTCGTCATCGGCAACCTGGGACACGTAGACATCGAATTCAACGTATTATTACACCTGGACACCGAAATCTATGAAGCGCATTATCTGGATCCCGTCATCGGCAACCTGAGACACGTGGACATCGAATTCAAGATATTAATACACGTAGACACCAAAAACTATGGAGCGCACTGTGTGGACCTCGTCATCGGCAACCTGGGACACGTAGACATCGCATTCAACGTATTATTACACCTGGACACCGAAAACTACGAAGCGCACTGTGTGGACCTCGTCATCGGCAACCTGGGACACGTGGACATCGAATTCAAGGTATTAATACACGTAGACACCGAAAACTACGGAGCGCACTATGTGGACCTCGTCATCGGCAACCTGGGACACGTAGACATCGCATTCAACATATTATTACACCTGGACACCGAAAACTACGAAGCGCACTGTGTGGACCTCGTCATCGGCAACCTGGGACACGTGGACATCGAATTCAACGTATTATTACACCTGGACACCGAAAACTATGAAGCGCACTGTGTGGACCTCGTCATCGGCAACCTGGGACACGTGGACATCGAATTCAAGGTATTAATACACGTAGACACCGAAAACTACGGAGCGCACTATGTGGACCTCGTCATCGGCAACCTGGGACACCTAGACATCGAATTCAACGTACGATTACACCTGGACACCGAAAACTACGAAGCGCACTGTGTGGACCTCGTCATCGGCAACCTGAGACACGTGGACATCGAATTCAAGATATTAATACACGTAGACACCAAAAACTACGGAGCGCACTGTGTGGACCTCGTCATCGGCAACCTGGGACACGTAGACATCGCATTCAACGTATTATTACACCTGGACACCGAAAACTATGAAGCGCATTATCTGGATCCCGTCATCGGCAACCTGGGACTCGTGGACATCGAATTCAAGATATTAATACACGTAGACACCAAAAACTACGGAGCGCACTATGTGGACCTCGTCATCGGCAACCTGGGACACGTAGACATCGAATTCAACGTATTATTACACCTGGACACCGAAATCTATGAAGCGCATTATCTGGATCCCGTCATCGGCAACCTGAGACACGTGGACATCGAATTCAAGATATTAATACACGTAGACACCAAAAACTATGGAGCGCACTGTGTGGACCTCGTCATCGGCAACCTGGGACACGTAGACATCGCATTCAACGTATTATTACACCTGGACACCGAAAACTACGAAGCGCACTGTGTGGACCTCGTCATCGGCAACCTGGGACACGTGGACATCGAATTCAAGGTATTAATACACGTAGACACCGAAAACTACGGAGCGCACTATGTGGACCTCGTCATCGGCAACCTGGGACACGTAGACATCGCATTCAACATATTATTACACCTGGACACCGAAAACTACGAAGCGCACTGTGTGGACCTCGTCATCGGCAACCTGGGACACGTGGACATCGAATTCAACGTATTATTACACCTGGACACCGAAAACTATGAAGCGCACTGTGTGGACCTCGTCATCGGCAACCTGGGACACGTGGACATCGAATTCAAGGTATTAATACACGTAGACACCGAAAACTACGGAGCGCACTATGTGGACCTCGTCATCGGCAACCTGGGACACCTAGACATCGAATTCAACGTACGATTACACCTGGACACCGAAAACTACGAAGCGCACTGTGTGGACCTCGTCATCGGCAACCTGAGACACGTGGACATCGAATTCAAGATATTAATACACGTAGACACCAAAAACTACGGAGCGCACTGTGTGGACCTCGTCATCGGCAACCTGGGACACGTAGACATCGCATTCAACGTATTATTACACCTGGACACCGAAAACTACGAAGCGCACTGTGTGGACCTCGTCATCGGCAACCTGGGACACGTGGACATCGCATTCAACGTATTATTACACCTGGACACCGAAAACTACGAAGCGCACTATGTAGACCTTGTCATCGGCAACCTGGGACACCTAGACATCGAATTCAACGTACGATTACACCTGGACCCCGAAAACTATGAAGCGCACTATCTGGATCTCGTCATCGGCAACCTGGGACACGTAAACATCGAATTCGAAGTATTATTACACCTAGACACCGAAAACTACGGAGCGCGATATCTGGACCTCGTCATCAGCAACCTGGGACACCTAAACATAGAATTCAAGGTATAAATACACGTAGACACCTAAAACTACGGAACTCACTATCTAAATTTCATCATCGGCAACCTGGAACACCTAGACATCGCATTCAACGTATTATTACACCTGGACACCGAAAACTACGAAGCGCACTATGTAGACCTTGTCATCGGCAACCTGGGACACCTATACATCGAATTCAACGTACGATTACACCTGGACCCCGAAAACTATGAAGCGCACTATCTGGATCTCGTCATCGGCAACCTGGGACACGTAAACATCGAATTCGAAGTATTATTACACCTAGACACCGAAAACTACGGAGCGCGATATCTGGACCTCGTCATCAGCAACCTGGGACACCTAAACATAGAATTCAAGGTATAAATACACGTAGACACCTAAAACTACGGAACTCACTATCTAAATTTCATCATCGGCAACCTGGAACACCTAGACATCGCATTCAACGTATTATTACACCTGGACACCGAAAACTACGAAGCGCACTATGTAGACCTTGTCATCGGCAACCTGGGACACCTAGACATCGAATTCAACGTACGATTACACCTGGACACCAAAAACTATGAAGCGCACTATCTGGATCTCGTCATCGGCAACCTGGGACACGTGAACATCGAATTCGAAGTATTATTACACCTAGACACCGAAAACTACGGAGCGCGATATCTGGAACTCGTCATCAGCAACCTGGGACACCTAAACATCGAATTCAAGGTATAAATACACGTAGACACCGAAAACTACGGAACTCACTATCTAGACATCATCATCGGCAACCTGGAACACCTAGACATCGCATTCAACGTATTATTACACCTGGACACCAAAAACTACGAAGCGCACTATGTGGACCTCGTCATTGGCAACCTGGGACACCTAGACATCGAATTCAACGTACGATTACACCTGGACACCAAAAACTATGAAGCGCACTATCTGGACCTCGTCATCGGCAACCTGGGATACCTAGACATCGCATTCAAGCTTAATTCATAAGAATCGACTTAAAAATTCCCTAGCGGCATTTTCTGCCAAGCGTAGAGAATCTTCTTTTCCGTTAACTCAATATATATTATTTATATATATACCTAATTTACCTAAATAGAAATCTTCCTTCTGACCGATAAGTCTATCGACCTAATTTCGAAATACGCGCGCGATATCGAAACTAGCGATACCTGCGCCGCCAGCGTCGAAAAAGTGAAAGTAACGTTTCTGATTATGACGTCATCATATCAGACGTCGGCGTTAGTAGAAGTATCTTAAAAATAAATTTTCACATTTGGACTTTGCGTCGCAATATCTCCGCTCGTAGGGCACGTAGCGGAATATTATGAGAGAAACCCCCCCCTAATTGGACCCCAAGCTATCGATCAAGCCTACTTAGAACTTGATCCGTTCACTCGTTATCGAGATCTCAACATCTCGGGTACTCGCAACCCGTCGCGTCGCGTAAAAGAGTCACGGTCGGTCTCGCTCCGCGTGTACTTGGCGCGAGACACTACCGTGTCTCTTGATAAAATAAATCAATTGGTGTAAAAAAATTGTTGCTTAGCACAAAAATTATGTAATTTGGAATATGCAACCACATGTCTTTCTTGAAAATAAGTGTTTGAGAGCACGCGGTTGCGCGAGATAGCGCGAGGTAACGAGACGACCACAAAAACAAGGCACAAGTATCGAATAGCAAAATAAACGAATATATTTAATAAAGTCTAATATGTACAGGTCTATACAGTTTTTTCCTTTTCAAAGGAAGCCGTGGAGCGCGCACAGAAGCAACGGTTAGCGATGCGGCGAAAACGTTCGAAACGCGGAACAGCGGTGTGCAAAGCGGAGTGCGAAAGCGGGTTTTCTACGATCTGCGAGCGAAATCGATTCCGCGGCGCGAGGACGGTCCTTTAACATCTCCGAGGCGAAACTCCCTCCCTGCGGGTTTCCTAGAATTTCGGGAGGGTGATTGGCCGTCGGAGGCCCGCGTCATGGGGCCGACGTCACCGATTTCACGTGGCGACCCGACGGGGTCGTCACCTGTTTTCGAGTGCTTTGTGTATAGCATGGATCTTTCCTTTGTTCTAGCGTTGTTGTTTGACTTTATTATTGATGGCAATGTTAAAGTTTCTGAAAAGCGAATCTCGAAAGATCCATGCTATACCGAATGTTTCCTTGCCAACTTCATGCGACGATTTCACGCGAACATTAGTTACTTTCACCGTATAAAATATGAGAACGAAATTTATTGCAAGCGTGCATGTGCTGACATGCAGCCGAACGCGATGCTACTTTTGCGATCTCAAACATCCCGCCCGCCTCGTCATGCCTGACGAAACAGGCCGGTATGGTCGATGGCTCGCTCGATGAGGCGCCCGACGTCGCGGTTGAAAATCGATATGCGGTCGATTTGCTCGCACGCGCTTCTGGCCCGTGGTGGCAGGCGAGCGCCGGCGGCGTGGTGCGCCTGCGCAGTGTCACAACGCGCGTCGATCCCGAGCGAGACACATAAAACAGTCGCGATATGTGCGTAAACGCGAATTCGGTAACGTGCGAAACGCGAAGTGAAGTGAAGTGATGCGCGAAAGTGATTTCGTGTGTTGCACAAATCGTCGAGTCGAGTCGGAGAACAGAAATGAGCGCTTGCGTGATTTAACTTGGGCAGAGGGCCGAAACGGACGAATACGTGACATAAATGTGAAGAATTGCAGGCTGAAGGCCGATAAAACAATAAAGTGACAGCGAGTGTCGGCGGGCTCACGCATCCGTCGGCGGTGGCTGGTCCTCCGTCCCGGGGAGAAGCACGAGTTTGCACAGTGGTCGCACGAGCTCTGACGTTGAGGTGCGGATTGTCGCCACGCGAACAATGCCATCGTCGCCGGGGTGCACTCGAATGATGCGGGCCAGTGGCCACGACTCGGTGGTGTGCTCTCGGCGGCGTACCAAGCACAGAGAGCCGACGGCAGGTGCGTCCTCGGGTTTGGTCCATTTTGGGCGAGATGTCATCCCGTTGATGTGCTCGTGCGACCACCGTGACCAAAGTGATCGCGCATCTTTGGAGGTGTTGCCACCGTGAGAGTGAGCTCCCCGGCGACGTCATTCAAGGCGGGCTCGGGCACGGCCAGAAGAGGAGCGCGATCAGGAAGTGCCCTGGCGTGAGGGGCGGATATGTCGTCCGGATCGTCGGACAAAGCCTGCAGCGGCCTGGAATTCAGGCAGGCTTCGACCTGAGCGAGGAGGGTGCTCATTTCCTCAAAGGTGAGCGTGGTCTCCCCAATGACCCACCCGGGGATGGAACTTCGGGGGGGCTTGCGGCATCCCACAATCCCCGAAGGGGGGGGCCCCGGGGGGTTTAAAAAAACCCCCAATTTGCCCCTTCCCCGTGGCGCGAGGGGGGCCAAGGGGGGGGGCCCCCCCCGGCGGTTTGAGGCTCGGAATTTTTCTGCGGGTTTTTCGGGGGCCTCCCCGAAATTCCCCCGGGGGGGTCCGATTTAAGTCCTCGCGGGGGCCCCGACGGGAGTGAGGGGACGGAAGGCGGGGGGGAAAAAGGTTTTTCCCCGTGGGGGTTCCGGGGAGGGACGCCAGGCCCCCCCTTTTGGGTTGCAGAGGAAAACGAAAAAAGGCTATAAACCCCCTTTGGGGTTTTTTCGGTGCCGGGCCCCTTGCTGGGGGCGGTTTTGAGGATGGGGCCCGGGGGCCCCCAAAATTTTTTTCGGAGGAATGGGGCGCGCCGGAGTGACTCGGCCCCTGGGGGGGTTTGGGGCCTTTTTGGGGGGTTTTTGGGGTGCCGCGGGCTCGCCAGGGGGTGCGGGTTTTTTGCAGGATTGAGCCTTTTTTTACAACTGGGGGGCCCCCTCAAAGGGATCCAAAGGGGGGGGGAAAAGCAAGCCGAGGGTGAGCTCACCCCCTGTGCGGAGTTCGCCGGTGGCACGACTAACGGGCCGAGTGAGCCACGGGACGGAGGGTGCAAAAATGGGGAGTCGCTCATCGGTTAAAAATTTTTGGCTGCTTGGGGGGGCCCCCTCCGACTTAAAAAACCCCTTTCCCCCCCCCCCGGGGGGGAAAAACTCAGGCTAAAAAAAAAACTTGGTGTGACACTGGGGGGTTTGGGGCCAAAAAGTGCCTTTTTTTCCCCCGGGGGGGAAGGGCCGTGGCCTGCACCCCCGGAGCCAGAGAATATTTTTTTTGGGGTCGATCTCTTTTCCGACCCCAAAAGGTGAGGGGGGTTTTGGGCGGGGGGGTGCGCCCCCAAGGGAGCCCCCAAGCTGTGCCCCCGTAAACCGGGGTTGCAGCGGGGGAAAATCTGAGAACCCATCTGGGGTTTTTTCCCCCCCTTTTTCCCCGGGTTTGGCGACGTGTGCCGCGACCTTTTTGGGGGGGGCAGGGGGGGTTTTCCGGGCATGGGCCCCCTCGCCGGCCACAAAAAAGGGGGGTCCCGCAAAGCCGGGGGGGTTTTCCCCCCCAAAACCCCAGGGGGGTTGGTGGGGGTTTTTTAAACCGGTTTTTATCCCTCGGAGGCGAAACCCCCAAGGGTTCCCCCCCCCGGGGGCCCCCTTTTTTCCATTGACACCCGGGAAAGTTCTGCTGGTTTTTTTTTTTTTTTTTTTTTTTGGGGCCCGGGGGCGGTTAAAAATTTTTAATTTCTTCGGGGGGAGGGTCCCCCCGGATCCAGTCCCGGTCACCTTCAAATCCCCCCAAGAAAAAGGGGGGGTTGCTGCGAAAAAAAAAAAACGTTGATCGAGTGTAACGCGAAAAAAGGGGGAGCAAGGCGGCGGCTTGAGTTCGGGGGCGTTTTAGTTCCCCCAAACTTGCCCCGGGGCCACCTTTTTTTTTCGCGGCCACCCCAAAAAGGGGTGCCACGGACCCCCCCTCGAGTGATCCCCGGGAGATAACGGCCGCGGCTTTAAAACCTCGCTCGGACGCGTCGGAAAAAACCGTGCAGCTAAAACCGGGGGCGCTCTCGTTTTCCGCTCCCCAACCAAAAGGGGTTTTTACCGCAGTTGAGATGGGAAAAAGGCGGGCCCCCGGGGGAAGAGCCCCCCCGAGTCCGGTCGGCGGGGGGGAAAATGGTCGCCCCCAAACCAGCCGCTGAAAACCCCGGGGGAGAATAAAATTTTTTTTGGCAAATTTTAAAAAAGGGAAACCAGCCATCCCGGGGATCGAAGAAAAGTGCCGTTCCGGAGAACGCGTTTTTTGTGAACGCCCCTGACAGTGGGGGGGGGGTGAATGCGAACGCGAAGGGGGTTTTTTTGGTGGGGTTTCCCCCAAAACCCTCCGGGGGTTTGAAAAAATTTCCCCCTTTTTTCCCCCCGGTGGGGTTTATGGCGAAGGGGTGTCGGGGAATTCCCGACAGCCCCCCCCGTCGTTGCGGCCCATTTTTGAAGGGGGAACCCCCCGCCGTCACAACCCGCGGAGCCGGTTTTTTTTTTGCAAAACCCCGAGTGAAAATTTTTCGCCCCCCCAACAACGTGGGGCCAAAAAAAGGGTTTCCCCGCGCAAAGTGATTGCCCCCTGCGGGTTTTTGCGCGTTTTTTCGTGGGGGCCCCCGCTTTTTTAAAACGTTGGGGGGGCCAAAAAGGGGGGCGCACGCGAAAAACCCTTTTCGTCCCCGTAAGAAGCCAGAACACGCACACCCCCCCGGTCGGGGGGGTGAAAAAGCCAGAGTATGCTCTGGTTTTTTTGTCGCCCCGGGGGGGTGGGGTTTTTCCAAAAAATCTTTTCGATGTCCTTTTACAAAGGGGCCCTAGCGGTGCCCAACCGCCGGCATCAGGACATCGGCTAAAACGGAAAAAGGGGGTTTGGGGCCCAGAGGAGGTTTTTGGGGGTTTTTGCGACTCCCCGGGAAATTTTTTCAGTTCCCCCGTTGAATACCCCCCTTTTAGCTTGTGGAGGTGCTGGGGTTCTCGGGCAAACCCTGGTGAGGTATTTGCACTCAGGCATGTTTTTTTGGGGGTGGAGAAGGGGGGAAGGGTAACTTCCTGGGTTTCAGTTTTCCTTTTGTTTTCCCCATAAAGGCGGTAAAAAGGGCCCCCAAAAAGGGGGCCCCCCTCGCTTTTTTCCCCCCCATTGCGGTGACAGGGGTTTAAAAAGGCCCGGGGCCCCCTTCCGAAAAACCCTTTTTGGGGGTCCTTGGAGAAGGCAATCAAAAACCCCTTTTCCCTTTTTTCCCCTCTCCGGGGGCCAGAGCGCTTTTTCCCCCAGAATTTCCCCCCCTTTTTTGCCCGGCGGGGGCGGCGGGAGGGGGAAAAGGGGCCCCCTTTTTTTGCCCCCCAAAAAACGGGGGGAAAGAGACGGCCAACCGTGGTGGGCCCCCCCGCTTGGAAGGCCGCGGTGTGGGGGGCTGGGGCACCGCACCCCCCGGGAAAAAATTTTCCACCCAACCCCGGCTTCTGCGCGTGGGCGTGCCCCCCGCCCTTTGCCCCCTCTTGAGGATGGGGAGCACCTTCTGTCCAAAGTATTTGCCCGGGCCCCCCCCCGAAAACTGCGCGGGGGCCCTGAAAAAAAGCCCTTTGAGATGGGGCCCTTTGGGGGCTCTTCTCGCCGACCTTTTGGGGAAAGAAAAAGAGGGGGCAGCACGAACGCGAGGGGGGGGGAAATCTTTGGGCCCCCGGGGTCGTCACGGAAAAAAGGGGTCCCCGTCCCCTTTCCCCGGGGGTTTTCCCCCCCGGATTTCCCCCCCCGGGGTTTCCGGGGAAAATCGACACGCGGAGCGAGATCGTTGAAGGTGCAAGCGCTGCACGAAAAATTTTGGGGCCCCGGGGGACCCCCAGCCCCTTTTGGGCGATGAGGGCTCGCACAGGGGGGGGGCTCCATGGCGGTCGGCGAGGTCACTCGCGCGGTTGCGGGGGATCGCCTTGGGGGCGTCACAAAGCGAAAAGGGGGGCGCGCGGACCTGGGGGAGGGGGCCCCCGACGGGGGAAATAGGTTCGTGAAGCATCTTTTTGGGGGTCCCCACCCTTTTCTTTTTAAAACCAAATTTTTTGACCGATTGGCACTTCGGACGGGGTGGTTGCCAAGGCTTTTAAAAAAAAGCCGGGGGCCCCAAAACCCCTCTTTTTTTTGGTTTTGGGGATTTTGGTTTTTAAATCGCTGCACGTCTTTTAGCGAGGGGTTTTCCCCCGCACAGGCGCAATGGGTTTTGGAGCTGTTTTTGCCCCTTTTTTCCCCCATTTTGGGCTTGCGGCCCCAGTGGAATCGGAAATTTTGCGGGGGTTTGGGGGCCGCGGCGTTTAGCGTGAGGATGCGCTTCGACATAAGCCCGTAGTTTTTGTTTTCCCGGCGGCTCGACGGGCCCGGGGGAAAAAAAACTTTTTCCCCCTGGGTTTTGCGTACGTGATCAAAAAGTTTCCCAAAACGGGGTTTTAAGGGGGGCCTTTCCCCCGGGGCCCCTTTTTGGGCCCCCCGGGTTTTTCCCCCGCGAATTGAATGCGGGGTGACGGCGTTCTTGGGGTGCGGCCACCCCCTTTTAAGGGGTTTTTTCCTTTTTTTTCCCCCCGGGGGTTTAAAAAATGGCGTTTTTTGGGGGAAAACAACTCCCGCTTTTTCTCAAAAGGGTTTTTTAAGAAAGCCCACGCGCGGTCGAAAAATTTTTCCCCTTTCCCCCTTAATGGGGGTCACATTTTTCCCCCCGGGGGGCCCCCCCCGACCCCGACGGGGGTAATGGAGCCCTAAAAAAGTTCGAAATCAAACAAAACCCCGATGACCCCCCTTTAAGAGGTTCGAAAAAACGGCCCCCCCCCCCAACCCCCAAAAAGGGTTTCCCCAAATGAATTCCCCGGCAGTGATTTGGGAGCGTGATCGCTCTTTGTTTTTTTCCCCCCCGGGACTCAAAACGACGGGGGTTTTTTTAGTTTGCTTTCGAGCCCGAGAAGAAAAACCCCGTTTTTTTCCCCCTAAGTTTTTAAAAAAGGGTTTTTCGACAAAGTTTTTTTTTTTCGTACTCATCTCGTGTAGATTTTCCCGTAGTTTTCCCGAATGGGGTTTGGGGGATTTGCCCCCAAAATTTTTTCCCACAGGTCGTCGAGAAAAAAGGGGTGCGAGTCTCACCGTGCCGGGGTTTTCTTGTCTGCCCCCCGCTTTCGGAAAAGGGTTTTCCCCCGGGGCGGGAAAAATGCGGCCGTGGATGTCGTCGGGGGGGTTCAGCAAGGCGCTCCTTTTCCCCCCTCATCTTGGGGGGTTACTCGTCGAGGATGCACTCCCCCAAAAACCGGTTGCCGTTTTGCCCCGGGTCCAGGACCAGGGAAAAAATTGGGGAAAAAAAGCGGTTGCGCGAGATAGCGCGGGGGGGTTAAAAAAACCCCCACCCCAAAAAAGGCACAAGTATCGAAAACAAAATAAAAAAAAAATTTTTAAAAATCTAATTGTACGGTCTATACAGTTTTTTTTTTTTAAAGGAAACCGTGGAGGGGGGCCAGAACACCGGTTGCGATGGGGCAAAACGTTTTTTAAAAGCGGGGAAAAACGGTGGGGCCAAAAACGGAGTGCGAAAGGGGGGTTTTTACTATTTTGCGAGCGAAATCGATTTTCCCCCGGGGCGAGGCGGTCCTTTTTTAAAAACTCCGAGGCGAAAAAACCCCCCCCCCCCCCGGGGGTTTCCCCCCAATTGCGGGGGGGGGATTGGCCGTCGGGGGGGCCCCCCTCAGGGGCCGACGTCACCATTTCACGTGGCGACCCCCGGGGGGGGTCGTCCCCCCTTTTTGAGTGCTTTGTTATAGTGGGTTTTTTCCTTTTTTTTAGCGTTGTTTTTGACTTTTTATTGGGGGGAAAAGTTAAATTTTGAAAAACGAATCTCGAAAGATCCCCTTTCTTAATTAAAACCCCCTGTTTCCCCCTTTTTAAACCTTTTTATGGGGGACCATTTTTACGGAACATTTTTTTTTCTTTCAACCCCTATAAAATATGAGAAAAGAAATTTATTGCAAGCGGCATGTGCTGACATGCAGCCCCCAAAAAGATTTCTTTTTTTGGGGGTCTCAACAAAAAATAACAATGTGGTTTTTTTTCAAAAAACCCCAAAGAAAAAAAAATGTTTGGGTTTCAAGAATAAAAAAAGGGGTGTATGTTTTTCTATACTTCTTAATATATTAAATTTTTAAAGAAAAATGAAAAATTTTTTACTATAATTTTTTTTTTCCTTAAAACCAAAAATCCCAAAAACCCCCTTATAAAATAACCCCCAAAAAAAATTACAAAAAAATGCATCCAAACCTTTTTTTTATAAAAGTCTAGTATTTTTAAAACCCCCCAGGGGGGTTTTAAAGGGGCCCCCGAGTCCCCCAAAAAAAAAAAAGAATGAAAATTTCTTGCTCGCAATTTTTTTTTTTTTGGTTTTTTATGGGCCCATTTAGTAAAATTTTTTTTTTTTAATTTTTTTTTCTTTACTTTTTTTTTTTTTAACCCCAAAAAATCGTTTAGATTTTAAATTTTTTTTTTTACAGTAGTAAAAAAACCAAAAATTTTTACGCCTACGTAAATAATTACTGTAGGGAAAGTAAAAAGTTTAATGGGGTTTTTTTAGGGCAAATTGGGGAAAAGGGATAAATAAAAAGAAAAAGGGAAAACAGCCCCAAAAAAAATTTTAGGGCTTTTATTTTTTTTACCTTATACTGTATTCCCCCCCCGGGGGTTTTGGATATACGGCAAGTTGGAGGGCCCGGGTTTTTGGGGCCCAAAGGGGGGGATAATTTTTAAAAAATTTTTAAAAAAATTTTCCCCCTTTTTTTTTTTTTCTTTCTCTTTTTGGATCGTATAACAATAAAATCTTTTTAAAAACCCCTTTTGTTCTTTTTTTTTTTTTTTAAATTTTTTTTTTTTTTTAAATTTTTTACATTTTTTTTTTTTTTAATAAACTTTTTTAAAAAAATTTTTTAAAATTATTTTTACAATTTTTGCCTTATTTTTAAAAAAATTTTTTTAACTTTTTTAAGGCCCTTTCATTTAAAACCCCAAAAAAAGTAAAATAATTACCCCCTTTTGGGGGCATGGCCCCAAAAAAAAAAAGTTTTTTTTGTTTTTTTTTTATTAAAAACAAAAATTAAAATTTTTTTGTTTTTTGAGTAGATAGTTTTAAAGTTTTTTTTTGATAATTCATTTGGGGCCCCTTTTCAAAAATAAATAAAAAAATTTTAACCCCCTTTTTACAAATATATGTTCCCAGTGTATTATAGGGGGAAAAAAAATTTTTTGATCTTTTTAATTTTTTTAAAAATAATATTTTAAAAATATAATAAAAAAAATAAAAAAACGTATTCTAAAAAAAATTTAAAAAAGGGGGGGAAAACCCGCACTTTCTCCAATTCCTTTAAAATTTTCAAAAAATTTTTAAATTTGTCGCTTATTATAATTTTAATTAATACACTTAAAATATCAAATGTCGGCAAGTAAGGGAAAAAAAAAATTAAAATAAAAGTTTTTGGGGGGTTTCATTTTTTTTCCCATCCTTTTCTCCCCCCGCTTTTTTTTTTTTTTCCCCTTTTTTTTCCGGGGGGGGGGGGGCCCCTTTTTACCTCTTTTTCCCCCATATTCCTCTCCTTTTTCCCCTTCCCCCCCCCCCCCCGTTTTCCCCCCTTTTTTTTCCCTAACAGTAGGTTTTTTCTAAAGGAGTTCTAACCCGGGGGCTCCGGGGGGGGGAGGGAGGGGGGGGGGGGGGGACGGATTCGCGGGGGGGGAAAGGTTTGGGAGGGGGAAATCGGATTTCGCAGGGGGGGGGGGGGGGTTTTTCCGGGGGTTTCCAAAGGGGTTTTTGGTTACAAGGGGTAACGTGGGGGTGCGGGGTGGGGGGGGGGGGGGGATTGGGGGGTTTTTCAAGGAATTCCCGGGGGTTTTTAAAAAAAAAATCGGGTTTTT